>NC_056434.1:28905226-29097726 GCF_018296145.1 Oncorhynchus tshawytscha | reverse complement strand
TATATACACATATATACACACACACACACACACACATATAAACACATATATATATATATACACATATATATATACACACACATACATATATATACACACACACATACATATATATACATACATATAAACACATATATATACACATATATACACACCCACACACACACACATATAAACACATATATATATATATATACACATATATATATATACACACACATATATATATACACACACATACATATATATACACACATATATATATATACACACACATATATATATATATATATACACACACACACATATATACACACACATACATATATACACACACATACATTATATATGTATATATATATATATATATATACACACACATATAATATATATATATATTTGTTTACACACCTTCCCCCACAATATTAGGATACCTTTACAGAAATCTATAGGCTACCTGCTATTTCATCAAACACACAACATACATTTTAATTGAATACAGGAATAAATGCATGTTATACATACTTACTGAATAAATACTTCAGTGTGGGTTGGATTGAATTGGGTCCTTTGCATAAAAATAAGTTACACTGTCATCACGTACATTTGCTAACAACAACAGAGTGCTTGCTACTGTAGCGGTAATGGCAAGGAGCAGTGCAAGATAGCATGGAGGCTTACAGGGCATTCTCTCTAATTAAATTCCCCTTCATCAGGCACTCGTTTGTGCACAAGCATTAATACTTTTGACCCCATGTTGCCCAAACACTAACGTGCCTGGCGAAGGAAAAAGAGTAGGGAAGTGAAAGAAAACACAAAGGAATATCTTATTAGGAGAGTCAGACATGTTTTAGCCTTCGTTGCTTGATGGCTGCTCCTGGTGTCGCGACCTACTGGCGTCTTGCTAATACGGTAGTGCGCGCCATGCCATTGTTCTCAATCAATAACT
This sequence comes from Oncorhynchus tshawytscha, assembly GCF_018296145.1. Taxonomy (NCBI): domain Eukaryota; kingdom Metazoa; phylum Chordata; class Actinopteri; order Salmoniformes; family Salmonidae; genus Oncorhynchus; species Oncorhynchus tshawytscha. The sequence goes on along the minus strand of NC_056434.1, from coordinate 29,096,777 downwards.
AATTATCAAAGTACTGGCTCCGACTAGTATTGTCCTCTTTGCTTGGAACCCCTTGTTGTAGATTGAGAAACGGAGAGGGTGGAGAAAGGGGACCGAGGGTGGCTTTTGGCTGCATAGTGATGCTGCCGCCACAACATCCTCGCTAGCCTATCCAGACACACTGTGCTGTCAGTTTGAATTAGCATCCCCTACTAATTGATATAAATTAGAACAGAAGAATTCTTGTTGCTGCTGAATGTCATAATGATATCCTCAAAGTAATCATGGGAGAGAAAAGGAGAACAGTACAAAACACACATGCAGAACCAAAAGGAAAAGACAAATTAGGCTGACTTCTGCTAGGGATTTGCAAACAAGTCTTGAAGCAAAGGGAAAGGGGAACCAGACTGATGCCAAACTCTGTTTCATTATTTCAATCTCATTTGTGAGTGTGAATCCGCATTCATTTCAAAGATATGGAAATATTTCCCTTTTCTTTGCAATTCTTGTCTGTCTTTTGACAATCACATTATATTCAACAGATCCAAATACAGCAGTCTATATTAACTGGTACTATTTTCCTTTACCACCTTTTCATTGTTTGTTGCCTTTTGCAAATGAGCAGGCAGAAATAGAGGAGCCTATTAAGTAATTCAGAGTTGGCAACATGGAGGATATTCTGTTCTGGTGCCTGGCTGTCTGTGTGCTTCTGAACAGAGTTAAGGATGATGTCATCCCACGTGGCAACACAGTTCACTTCTCCCAGTCCTGTTGGAGCCACTGGCACCAGGCCTGGGGGTTGAGGCCCCTAGGAGCCCGGGGGGTGGCTGGTGCCCCAGTAGCAAGGCAGGGGTCAGCCTAGTAAAAGTGCTGCCCTCAGGATGGGGAGTATAATCCCTGTGCGAAACCCAGGCAGCTGGAGCAGCCCGTTTCGCTCGGCAAATGTAATGATATGGGTTGGACTGGAGCTGATGTCTGACCTCATTACCAGAGTTTAATTGCGTTGTTACAGAGTTTCACTTCTTCCTTTCTCTGGCCTCTTTGTATTATAATTCCTGGGTTGCTACAAAAGTAAATTAATTACTTATGTATCTCCATATATATCCCTAAAAATTGTATTGTGACAAAATGGCTATTATAATACTCATTACGTCACGGAAATGTTTCATTTGTGCAAAGTATTATTATATTGATGATAGCCTTGCCTGCATTTTCCAGTATTTTGTGAGATCTAAGAGGTGATATTAACTCACTCAATAGTTAATATGACGGTTGTCTATTTATATGGAAATTATTTGAAAAGAAATGAGAACATTAAATCAACAGTTCATTAACACCTCTTAAATCATACCTGTTCCTCATCAAGTTGTGTTTATTAGGAACTGGCGTGAAACATGTTTGTGAGTTCAATACATATGTAAATAACTGTAGTGTTGTTCACGCTTATAATTAGTTAAGATTTCTTTAGACTTATTACACAATTATAACCAATAAATTAAAGGTGATAAAGACATCCTGAAATGCATATTTCATTTGATTGAATAATTAGTTATTCTTTTTTTGTTGTTGCTGGCTCTAAACATACAACAGAGTAGAGGACATACAATCTCAGTGGTTATCAACCCATTCTATACAGTGAGTGGAATGTTTTGCTGCTTTGAAGCCAGGAAACAGCTCTACTTGTAGTAAACCTGGTGACCTTTGAGCCATCCAGCAACCTGCACTCCATCATTAAGTAAAGGTATCATAAAGCTAAAAGGTTAAAGGCTGGGGAAAAGTTGGTGTGTGTGCATAGAGAGATGAGGATGTGCATGGGGACTGAAGATGTGCTGGACTATATTACTTTATCTCCTGTTCTCTTGGAATCGCATCACAATACACCCTTGAAAATATCTCCCAATTAAAATCAAAACATTGTGTTTCTGGATAGATTTTCCTGGGTTCTCCTCATGAAAAGTGCAATTATAATTCTGTGGTGTATAAAACACACTCTCCATGTAGAGTACCCATCCTATTCCTATCCTATTGTCAGTTGGAGGATAAATGTGAAAAGGCCTAATCCTGAGATGGGCTGGACAGCAGGCTTTAATGAGGAGCCTGTCTCAGAGCCTGTCTTAGGCAGAGCCATGTGATATCCTGGCTGGGGGCTGAGGCTGGGGCCGGCCCCGGTGTGGAGGTCAGGTCGTAATGGAGGGGTCCATGGCTTCCCCTCTGGAGAAGGGCGGAGCCCACTTAGGCTGACCCATTAAGTCAAGTTGCTCTCCCCTGACCTTCCAGAAGATGCCTAGTTGTGGGACACCGTCAGGCGAGTTTCAGCACAAACAGACGGCCTGCCTGCAGGCAATGGGGTAAAAAAAATACAAATAGAAAGACTCCAGCTATGAACATGGAGGCTGGAGCATGTGAAAGATGTACATTCAAAGTAAAAAGAGCAGAGATTGAACCTATGGGCTATTATGAAGTAAGTGAAACAGAGCTGCCACTTGAAATTATGGTACAATAGGAGGTTCAATCAGCGGGCAGCTAGTGTATCGGGCAGCCAGATCCCAATCTTAGTGACATTACTGACCCAACCTCGCACAAACTCTGATCTCTTGTGGCACAAAGAAAGGATTGGAGACCAAAGGGGATTAGTACAAAAAAACCGAAGGATAAAATATACATGGAAAAATATGGAGGGAGAGACTTAGTACAGTACATTACTGCTGGACTTCACAGTGATGCAGACGGGAGCCAAGCTGTGCAAATAGTCAATAATACCGGCAATCTTCAGAGACAGAAAGCTATAATCAACAAAAATCCATATTGAAGGTGAATGCCAGAGTTTTTTCAAAATGTCAGCCCAGTGGGTTTGCAGAAGGGCAGGGAAGACAGCTGAGGAGCAGTGAGGAGCTGGGGGCTGAGCAGGCTGGACAGCGGGGACAGGAGGGCTCTATGCTGATGAGCTCCTGGACAGGGGGGCCAGGCAGAGTGCAGTGCTGGGCCAGGAGGACATAGTCCCACTCCGCCTCAGCCTGCTCCTGCACGATAAGGCAAGAGGGATGCTCTGTCTACACTGTTGGTACCTTAGGGGAACCATTCACTCACAATACATTATTATACTGAATGTGATCATGATCCGATACAAACATGGTACATGATCTGTAACATATTTTACTATGGATCTGTATTACAGTGGTCGGAAGTAGTTTGAAGTACCAAGCAACTTGGTTTTGGAAAAGGTGTTACATTTATGGTACAGATGACCGATTTTGTTCAGTTTGTGTAAGATAGATTTTTGGTCCATTTTGGGGTATAGAAATATTTTCCATTTTAACTCTGATAGAAGTGCAATGAAATTGAGGTGTTTTTATGTTCGATTTCTTTCTTATCCACCTCTGAAAAGCAGTGTTTATTATTTTCTGAGGTATTTTAAGTAATTTAAAAAGTTTTTGGGGGGGAGGAACAGTCTTTCTTGAATAAAATAAGTGCAGATTTGCTGAAAATCTGTGTCTTTTATGTGCGGCTGCAGGAGCATGGTGAAATGTTTGGACACTAATACCCATTCATTTCAGTAGATCCATAAATAAAAGCTGCCAGCTATGCGGCTGCCGTGAAGTGGTATTCTTTGGTGCCCAGCGGGATGTCCTGTTCACATTAGCACAGCGGGGGAAACTGGCCGGAACAGCCAGACAACTAAATCAAGACATTTTCAACTTCTGACAAAATTGCTATAGGGGGAGAGACAGTTTGAAAGAGGGATGTGTGTGACTTGTGCATGTCTCTGTGTGTGTTTATGTGTATGTGAGAGATCTTTTCAAATGGTTCTATATTCCAATACCTTCAAGAAAAACTCCATGTGGTTGAATAAAAAACGCAATGCTAAGACCAAGCAAAAACACCTGAACAATCACTTCTCTATTTGTCCTTTTTCTGTTTTTATACCAGAAATCGAAGATATTTGAGAATTTGTGCGGGCACTTTTTATCTTTTTAGTTATTTTTTTATCTCAGTGATTAGTATCACCTAGGTATTAAAAGTGCAATTTGTAAGGATTTGAACACTTTCAAGCTTAGTTTCTTGTCATAGTCAGACACCTCTGATGATCTATTTCATATATAGATAGAAATGTAGTATTTGATGTCATCTCAATATTACCAATGCATTCCAATTATGATGTTCATGAATTGTTGTGTGATGTGCACTACCATAAACATGATTCGCTTCAGTTGTGCATAAATAATTATGTTGCCTATGCACACAGGATATACCATTCCACAAAGTGTTATCATACGTAAAGCTGGTTGTCTGATTTCATCGTATTATATGACAAGGTTCTGACCTCCTTTCTGGAGGCACAGAAATTAGCACTAGAGTCTATTACCTGTATGTATAAACTGGACTAATCCCAATTTAAAAGGGATCAAATAAAAATCTCCAAGCATTCGTGCTAAAATTACAAAAGGTCAGAGAGAATGGCACATGGTGGCAGAATGTCACAAAGTATACTCTTAACAGAGTCACAGCCCTGGGCTACATTTGCAGGTGGTCGATTGCCTCATCTTCACAGAGGTTAACTCTTAAGGAGTGCTAAAGTGTGCTAAAAGCTGCAGGTCTGAAAGAGAGGCCTATCATCAGAAGAGGCTGCCTTAGTGCCAACAATACCCAGATAATGACAATCCTGACCTCAGTTAAGTAAATCACACAGCCAGGGCTCTTGGATGTGCTGCCCAGAACAATGCAAGGGGAGAAGTGCCCAGCCACGCCTGTCGCCAGGGCCTCAGCTGGGATTTACGATGCCAACGGACATGCCATCTTGATTAGGGGGCAAGTTAACCTTTCAACTTAGTGAAAATGAAAAGAAAGGTTTGTGCTCGGATTCCTTCTGCAAATTCTACGTGACTACATGTGGTTCAAAACATCATTGCATATGAAATATAATCCAATACTATGCATGTCACTGCTCCCAAATGCCTATCACATATTGTCTGGGGAAAAAGAAAACAAGGTTTGGCAGTGCCACTGTGAGGTTGTGGCTGGATTTTGTTTGTCTTGGGGCAACCTGGATCCCGTCCAGACAAGCCTTCCTTTGGAGTTCTGTGAACTGGAGATGAGAGGAGTTCTCCCTCTTTCTGTGGGCCCTGCGTCTGAGTCTTTGCTGTAGGGTTCAGTGGACCTTGAGAAAACACCAGCAAATCTGTCACCACTGCCCCACCACCCCCCACCCCGGGGACAAAGTTGCCTGGCCACTTCTGAAGCTTCAATGACCCAAGGTCTGAACCCTGCTGCTCTCTATTCCCTCTTCTATGCAGCCACTGGGAATCTATGACCTCAAGTTCATCAGGAATCACAGTCACACGGTAGCATCAAAAGCAATGGCAGTTACTGTCATGTTAGCAAAGTACGCTGGTAGCAATGTTGGCTTAGTTTAAATGTGCAACAAAAATTATATCTTAACAAATCTAATCACTGCCTGAATATATACTGTAGACTTTTAGAAATAAAATATGATAACTCATTAATTTTAAAATATGGGGTATGATTTTATCATATTTATCCTATTTTGTCCAAGCCCAGATGGCCCTTAATTGGTTGGCAAAGGGAGCAAGAAGGTCTGCTTTGAGGCGTGAGTGTGTGATTGTTGCTGTTGAATTGCTGCTGTGAAAGGCTGGCTGCATGATGTAGAGATGGATCAGTGTGAGAACAGGTCACACAAAGGAACCACCAGCCATGCGCACAGGGGGCTAGCCCAGAAGAAAGAGAGACCGAGTCTTCAGACTCAACACAATCCTTGACCAAAAAATGTAGACTACATATGTGTTGGCATTTATCCATGGAAGGTTTCAGAGAGTATGAAGTATCATTAGTCCATATCCACTGACTAAGCTATCATGTATGCTCAGCTGTTCTTTGAAGGAGAGAAAAATGAAAAGAATGGAAATCACTAGGATTTCACAATCCTGGTGTCTACGTTTAGGACCAATGGCAGACACGCTACTTGGTTTGGAACAAAATAAGTTACATTTTAGAGATTGAAAGCCCTCTCAAATTCATAGACTGAGCTAGATGCAAATACAGATGGTACTGTGGCTGCTATTACTACAACTGTCACTACTACTAGAACTAAGATCTGTAATCCCCAAGTCTCACGCATACCACCTGTTTACAAAGAATTCTAAGGCTACCTGCCACAATGATTACCCCCACTGTAGCACTAACATCTGTAATCATGCAACTGGATCCTGGACTTCCTGACGGGCAGACCCAAGGTGGTGAGAGTAGGCAACAACACCTCGGCCATGCTGACCCTTAACACGGGGTCCCCCCAGGGGTGTGTGCTCCCTGTTTACCTATGACTGAGTGGCCACGCATGAGTGAAACGCCTTCAAGTTTGCTGATGACACGACGGTGGTAGGCCTGATCACCAAAAGCGATGAGACTACAGTGAGGAGGTCAGAGAACTGGCAGTGTGGGGGTCAAGAGCTTCGAGTTCCTTTGTTTCCACTTCTCTGGGGACTTAACATGGTGCTTTCACACCAGAACAGTCGAAGGCACAGTAACGCCTCTTCTCCCACAGGAGGCTGAAACGATTTGGCATGGCCTCTCGGATCCTCAGGAACATTTACAGCTGCACCACTGAGAGCATCCTGACTGGTTGTATCACCGTCTGGTATGGCAACTGCACTGCCCACGACAGGAAAGTCCTACAGTTGGTTGTGCGGGCGGACCAGAGCATCACTGGGGGCGAGCTCCCAGCCACCCAAGACATACACGCCAGGCTGTGTCTGAGAAAGGCCTGAAAAAGTGCCAAAACTCCAGACACCCGAGACATGGACTGTTCTCCATACTCCCGTCCTGCAGGCAGTACTGGTGCATCAAGGCTCAGACAAACAGACTCCTAAACAGCTTCTATCCCCTGATCATAAGACTGTTAAATGGCTAACAACTACTGATCTTCCTCTCCCACAGACTATCCACATGGACTCTTTGCCCATCCACAGGTCTCTACCCATTCAGACACAACCTACACTGCTGCTAAAATGATTATTGATTACATGTATTACTCCATTACGCTGCTGTCCATTGACTATTGACTGTCATTACCATTAGTATTTATCTATTTATCCTGCTGCTGGTCACTATTACTCCTGTATACATGTACATATATCGTACAACCAGTACCCTTTTATGTATAAAGCAACCACTCCAGTACCCCTGCACATTGAATAAGGTATATATTGAGTGTACAAAACATTAGGAACACCTTTCTAATATTGAGTTGCAACCCCCAATTTTGCGATCAGAACATCCTCAACTCATCGGGCATGGACTCTACAAGAGTGTCAAAAACATTCCACAGGGGTGCTGGCCAATTTTGATTGCAATGTTTGACATCAATAAGGGATCCTAGCTTTCACCTTGATTCACCTGGTCAGTCTATGTTATGGAAAGAACGTTTTGTATACTCAGTAAATACTTGAAAAAAATGAATAAAAACAAAATTAATTTTAGTTCTTGGGTGGTTTTTATTATTTTATTTTATATTCTGTTAGTATCTATATTATTATTATCACTGCATTGTTTGGAAAGAGCTCTCAAAGGAAGAATTTCACTGTATTGTTTTACATCTGTTGTATCCTGGGCACATCACGTATAAACTTTGAAACATGAAATACTACTTTCTAAAATGTTCTCTACAATTTTAACTTGATCATTCTCTACAACAAGAACTACATCTAAGAGCATTTAAATAGAGCCTCATGGATTCATGTCCTTTAGCTGGCAACACCAGTTTCACCCACACCTATATTCACAGACATGCACGTATGCTTCTACAATACATTCAATTGCTCTGTCTTGGGTGAATATGACACTGCTTGGTCTTTATGCTCTTTGAGGAGAGACATGGCTGAAAAAGATGAAGACCTTACACTTGTGCAACAGCTACAAGACAATGTCTTTAAGAGCAAAAGGCAAAATTAACCTGTGTCAAGTCGATAGGCCATGTGAGAGGTTGAGCAGGCCATCAAATCAACGGAGGTCCAACACAGGATCCTATTATTAATGACACTGAATGGCTGCCTCGGCCAAAAGTCTCCAGCGCCAGAGAAGTTCAGGTGTTACTTGATTCATTAGAGCTTCTGTCTCAGCCAATATGATGGCCTGTTGTCCTGAGTGGGTTGGAAACGGAATGTATTTTATTCCTGCCAACACTATGTCACTTTAATGTATTTTTCTGATGCCCAGTCTTGACACCTTGTAAAGGTTTGAGAGAAAGAGGTAGCAAAGGATCACAGGAGAGCCCTATTTAAAGGGAGTGGTTGACACTAGTGATATTTCTTGCTCCTCCTATGCAGCTTCAACATCCTCCTTAAAGAGAAAATGTGTCACATTAAATGCAGAAATGTTGTAGGTTGTTTGAAAGTGCAGATAATGATCAGTCATTACTCAATGTTCTTTTACAATTTGGTCAGGCACTGACACTATCACCTGCATGTTTAAAACTGATCACAGATGGCCATGGGGATGATGGTACTGAAGATATTAACATATCGCTGCAACAATTAAAATTAAAGATCCAATCTCTTAAAATGTATTCGTGACTCAACTAGGAGGCAGAAATCTCTGTGATAATTCATATTGTTAGAAATCACTGCACTGAAAGACTTAGCAAAATTGTAGGGGGGTAATATTTATCATAAGTGTACTAAATATATATAGTGCATTCAGAAAGTATTCAGACCCCTTGACTTTTTCCACATTTTGTTACTTTACAGCCTTATTCTAAAATTGATTAAAATATTTGTTTTCTCATCAATCTACACACAATACCACTATACGACAAAGCGAAAACAGGTTTTTAGAAATATTAGCAAATGTATTACAAAAAAAACAAAAAACTTTTTTACATAAGTATTCAGACCCTTTGTTATGAGACACGAAATTGATCTCAGGTGAATCCTGTTTCCATTGATCATCATTGAGATGTTTCTACATGATTTGGAAATGCACACACCTGTCTATTTAAGGTCCCACAGTTGACAGCGCATATCAGAGCAAAAACCAAGCCAGGCAGGTGACCGAGATCCCAATTGTCAATCTGACAGAGTTCCTCTGTGGAGATGGGAGAACGTTCCAGAAGGACAACCATCTCTGCAGCACTCCACTAATCAGGCCTTTATGGTAAAGTAGCCAAATGGAAGCCACTCTTCAGTAAAAGGCACATGAGCCCCTGCTTGGGGCATCTAAAGGACTCTCAGACCCTGAGAAACAAGATTCTCTGCTCTGATGAAACCAAGATTTAACTCTTTGGCTTAAATGCCAAGGGCCACGTCAAGAGAAAACCTGGTATCATCCATACTGTAAAGCATGCTGTGTGGATGTTTGTCAGCGGCAAGGACTGAGAGACTTGTCAGGATCAAGGGAAAGATGAACAGAGCAAAGTACAGAGATCCTTCATGAAAACCTCTTCCAGAGCGCTCAGGACCTCAGACTGGGTCGAAGGTTTACCTTCCAACAGGACAATGACCCTAAGTACACAGCCAAGACAATGCAGGAGTGGCTTTGGGACAAGTCTCAATGTCCTTGAGTGACCCAGCCAGAGCCCTGAGCCCGAACCCGTCAAACATCTCTGGAGAGACCTGAAAATAGCTGTGCAGTGATGCTCCCTATCCAACCTGACAGAGTTTGAGAGGATCTGCAGAGAAGAATGGGAGAAACTCCGCAAATACAGGTGTGCCAAGCTCGTAGCGTCAAACCCAAGAAGACTCAAGACTGTAATCACTGCCAAAGATGCTTGAACAAAGTACCGAGTAAAGGGTCTGAATACTTACGTAAATGTGATATTTGCGTTTTTTCAAAAAATATATTTTACTTTGTCATTATGGCGTAATGGGTGTAGATTGATGAGGGAAAAAAAGTAATGTATTTAATTTTAGAATAAGGCAGTAACGTAACAAAATGTGGTGTCTGAATATTTTCCGAATGCACTGTATACCCAACAACAATATAAACACAACGTGTAACAATTTCAAAGATTTAGCTGAGTTACAGTTCATATAAGGAAATCAGTCAATTTAAATAAATTCATTAGGCCCTAATACATGGATTTCACATGACTGGACAAGGGCACAGCCATGGGTGGGCCTGGGATGGCATAGGCCCACCCACTTGAGACCCAGCCAATCAGAATGAGTTTTTCCCCACAAATGGGCTTTATTCCAGACATAAATACTGCTTCCCCCCTCCCCCTATGACGATCCCGCAGGATGTGGATGTCCTGGGTTGGTATCATTACACGTGATCTGCGGTTGTGAGGCCAGTTGGACGCACTGACACATTTTCTAAAACAACATTGGTGGCGGCTTATGGTAGAGAAATTAACATTCAATTCTCTGGCAACAGCTCTGATGGACATTCCTGCAGTCAGCATTTCAATTGCGTGCGCCCTCAACTTGAGATGGGCGGACCAGCGCATCACTGCACAATTTAGAGTTGCCCTTTATTGTCCCCAGCACAAGGTGCACCTGTGTAATGATCATGCTGTTTAATCAGCTTATTAATATGCCATCTGTCAGGTGGATGGATTATCTTGACAAATTATCTTGATTATCTTGACAAAGGATAAAATGCTCACTAACAGGGATGTAAACAAATTTGTGCACAAAATTTGAGAGAAATAACCTTTTGGTGCCTATGCAAAATGCCTGAGATCTTTTACTTCAGCAGATGAAACATGTTGTGTTTATATTTTTGTTCAATGTGTCTACTTACAGTGGGGCAAAAAAGTATTTAGTCAGCCACCAATTGTGCAAGTTCTCCCACTTAAAAAGATGAGAGGCCTGTAATTTTCATCATAGGTACACTTCAACTATGACAGACAAAATGAGAAGAAACAAATCCAGAAATTCACATTGTAGGATTTTTTATGAATTTATTTGCACATTATGGTGGAAAATAAATAAGTATTTGGTCACCTACAAACAAGCAAGATTTCTGGCTCTCACAGACCTGTAACTTCTTCTTCAAGAGGCTCCTCTGTCCTCCACTCGTTACCTGTATTAATGTCACCTGTTTGAACTTGTTATCAGTATAAAAGACACCTGTCCACAACCTCAAACAGTCACACTCCAAACTCCACTATGGCAAAGACCAAAGAGCTGTCAAAGGACACCAGAAACAAAATTGTAGACCTGCACCAGGCTGGGAAGACTGAATCTGCAATAGGTAAGCAGCTTGGTTTGAAGAAATCAACTGTGGAACAATTATTAGGAAATGGAAGACATACAAGACCACTGATAATCTCCCTCGATCTGGGGCTCCACGCAAGATCTCACCCCGTGGGGTCAAAATGATCACAAGAACGGTGAGCAAAAATCCCAGAACCTCACAGGGGGACCTAGTGAATGAGAGCTGGGACCAAGGTAACAAAGCCTACCATCAGTAACACACTACGCCGCCAGGGACTCAAATCCTGCAGTGCCAGACGTCCAAAGAACAAAATACCTACTGTGAAGCATGGGGGTGGAAACATCATGCTTTGGGGCTGTTTTTCTGCAAAGGGACCAGGACGACTGATCCGTGTAAAGGAAAGAATGAATGGGGCCATGTATCGTGAGATTTTGAGTGAAAACCTCCTTCCATCAGCAAGGGCATTGAAGATGAAACGTGGCTGGGTCTTTCAGCATGACAATGATCCCAAACACACCGCCCGGGCAACGAAGGAGTGGCTTCGTAAGAAGCATTTCAAGGTCCTGGAGTGGCCTAGCCAGTCTCCAGACCCCATAGAAAATCTTTGGAGGGAGTTGAAAGTCCGTGTTGCCCAGCAACAGCCCCAAAACATCACTGCTCAAGAGGAGATCTGCATGGAGGAATGGGCCAAAATACCAGCAACAGTGTGTGAAAACCTTGTGAAGACTTACAGAAAACGTTTGACCTCTGTCATTGCCAACAAAGGGTATATAACAAAGTATTGAGATAAACTTTTGTTATTGACCAAATACTTATTTTCCACCATAATTTGCAAATAAATTCATTAAAAATCCTACAATGAGGGCCTCCCGGGTGGCGCAGTGGTTAAGGGTGCTGTACCACCAAAGACTCTGGGTTCGCGCCCAAGCTCTGTCGTAACCGGCCGCGACCAGGAGGTCCGTGGGGCGACGCACAATTGGCCTAGCGTCGCCGGTAGGGAAATCCTTGTCTCATCGCGCACCAGCGACTCCTGTGGCAGGCTGGGCGCAGTGCGCTCTCTCATCTTTTTAAGTGGGAGAACTTGCACAATTGGTGGCTGACTAAATACTTTTTTGCCCCACTGTATATGATAAATATTAACCCACTCAGTAAATGTAAACCTCCGACTTGATATATTTGACGGATAATTTGGGCTCAACTGGAGTTTCTTCCAGGCTAATTCCCCGATATATAACGAACACGTAGCCTATGCAATGGATAAGGTGCAAACTACAGACCTTTTTCAGTTAAGGGAATATTGTAATGCAATTCAGACTGTGAATGGGCAAGACAAAAGATATATGTGCCTTTGAATGGGTTATGGCAGCACTTTATGTCAATAACCGCAACGCTGCTGTGGTTTTCACGTTTCCCGTGTGTTTCAAGACAGTTGACACAACTGTGGGAAGCATTGGAGTCAACATGGGCCTTTTTGACACCTTGTGGGTGGGAAGGAAGGTCACCTGTATCTTTCCAACATAACACTTTGTGTTAAGGACTATATATATATATATATATATATATATATATATATATATATATATATATATATATATATATATATATATATATATATATATATATATATATATTTAAAAAGTGTTATTTTGGAAAGATACAGGTGTCCTTCCTAACTAAGTTGCCAGAGAGGAAGGAAACTGCTCTGGGATTTCATCTGGAAAAGGAGGAAGCCTTTACAGAATAAAAAATATTCCAAAACATGCCTCCTGTTTGCAACAAGGGACTTAAGAAATATATATATATAATATTCAGATCCTCTCAAACTCTATATTAAAATAAATAAATAAATATATAAATATTGTCCTTAAAACAAAGTGTTATGTTGGAGGCAAATTCAACAGTACCACTGTCCATAATTTCAAGCATGTTGGTGGCTGCATCATATTATGGGTATGCTTGTCATTGGCAAGAACTAGGGAGTCTTTTTAAGCACAGGCAAAATCCTAGAGGAAAACCTGCTTTCCAACAGACACTGGGAGACAGATTCACATTTCAGCAGGACAACAACCTAAAGCACAAGGCAAAATCAACACTGGAGTTGCTTAACAAGATGACATTGAATGTTCCTGAGTGGCCTAGTTAGAGTTTTGACTTAAATTGGCTTGAAAATCTATTGGAAGACTTAAAAATGGCTGTCGATCAATGATCAACAATCAACTTAACAGAGTTTGAAGAATTAACAAAAATAGTCATATGGAAATAGTGTACAATCTAGGTGTGCAAAACTCTTAGAGACTTACCCAGAAAGACTCACAGCCATAATCGCTGCCTAAGGTGATTCTGTCATAAAAGCTACTGAGGATTGTAGCTGACTCTATAGCCACTCCTATCTGTCATATCTTTAGTCTGAGCCTAGAGGAAAGTCTTTGTCCTCAGGTCTGGAGTGAAGCCAAAGTCATTCCGCTACTGAAGTGTGGCAAAGCTGCCTTTACTGGTTCTAACAGCAGACTTCCAGCGTGCTTATAGAGAAGGGCACTCAACACGTACTGCACTGACACAAATTACTGATGATTATTTGAAAGAAATTAATAATAAGATTGTGGGAGCTGTGCGGTTAGATTTCAGTGCAGCCTTTGATATTATTGGCCATAATCTGTTGTTGAGAAAACATATGTATTGTGGTTTTTCAAGCTCTGCCACATTGTGGATTCAGAGCTATCTATCTAATATAACTCAGAGGGTTTTCTTTAATGGAAGCTTCTCTAATGCCAAACATAGAAAAAGTGTGGTATACGCAGGGCAGCTCTCTAGGCCCTCTACTCTTTTCTATTTTTACCAATGACCTGTCACTGGTATTAAACAAAGGATGTGTGTCCATGTATGCTGATGATTCAACCATATATGCATCAGCAACCACAGCTAATGAAGTCGCTGAAACCCTTAACAAAGAGTTGGTCTGTTTTGGAACGGGTGGCCAGCAATAAACAGGTCCTTAACATCTCTAAAGCTAAGAGCATTGTATTTGGTATAAATCATTCCCTACATTCCAGACCAGATCTGGTAATGAATGGTGTGGCTGTTGAAAAAGTGTTACCTTAGATAGTAAACTGTCATGCTCAAAACATATGGATTCAATGGATGTAAAAATGGGGAGAGGTCTGTCCGTAATAAATAGGTGCTCTGCTTTTTTTTTACACCACACTCCAAAAAGCAAGTCCTGCAGGCTCCAGTTGTCTTATCTTGATTATTGTCCAGTTATGTGGTCGAGTGCTGCAAGGAAAGACCTAGTTAATTTGCAGCTGGCCCAGAACAGAGTGGCATGTCTTGCTGTTCATTATAATCAGAGGGCTAATATAAATACTATGCATGCCAGTCTTTCTTGGCTAAGAGTTGAGAGAAGACGGACTGCATCACTTATTTGTTATAAGAAACATTAATGTGTCGATAATCACAAATTGTTTGCATAGTCAACTTACACACAGCTCTGACACACACTGACCCCACCAGACATGCCACCAGGGGTCTTTTCACAGTCCTCAAATCCAGAACAAATTCAAGAAACAGTACAGTATTATATAGAGCCATTATTGCATGGAACACCGTTCCATCTAGTATTGCTAAAATTAACAGCAAACCTGGTTTAAAAAAACAGCTAAAGCAACACCTCACGGCACAACCCCTCTCCCGTTTGACCTAGATAGTTTGTGTGTATATATTGATAAATAGGCTACATGTGTGATTTTTAAATTGATGCATTTCTGTCCTTGAGCTGTTCTTGTCTATTAATGTTCAGTACTATGTCATGTTTTTGGTTAATCCCAGGTAGAGTAGATGCTACTTTCGCAATAGCTAATGGGGATCCTAATACAATACAAAACATGTATTCATGGGTGTGAAAACGTATGTAAATTTAATTTTAAATAAACTTGCTAAACTTTCTGAAAACATGTTCTCTTTGTCATTATGGGGTATTGTGTGAAAATGGGTGAGATTTTTTAAAATTTCATCCACTTGAATTCAGGCGGTAATACAACAAAATGTGGGGTATGAATACTTTCTGAAGGCACTGTATGTTTTGGGCACATCTAATACAACCCATTACTCACAGTACCACCTTCCATATTTTCAAGCATAGTGGGGGCTGCATCATGTTATGGGTATGCATGTAATTATTAAGGACTGGGGAATTATTTAGGATGAAAAAGAAAGAATGGAGTTAGCACAGGAAAAATCAGAGAGGAAAACCTGGTTCAGTCTGCTTTTCACCAGACACTGGGAGATTAATTAAACTTCAACAGGACAATAACCTAAAACACAAGGCCAAATCTACACTGGAATTGCTTACAAGGAAGACAGTGAATGTTCCTGAGTAGCCGAGGTACAGTTTCGACTTAAATCTACTTGAAAATCTATGTCAATACCTGAAAATGGTTGTGTAGCAATGATCAACAACCAATTTGAGCTTGAAGATTTTAGAAAATAATAATGGGCAAATGGTCTTAGATTTACCCAGAAAGACACACAGCTGTAAATCGCTGCCAAATGTGCATCTACAAAGTAATGACTTAGAGGTGTGAAAACTTATGTAAATGAGATATTTCTGTATTTGACCGTGCCTTTAAACAGCTTGGAAAATTCCAGAAAATTATGTCATGGCTTTAGAAGCTTCTGATAGGCTAATTGACATAATTTGAGTCATTTGGAGGTGTGCCTGTGGATGTATTTCAAGGCCTACCTTCAAACTCAGAGCCTCTTTGCTTGACATTATGGGAAAATCAAAAGAAATCAGTCAAGACCGCAGAAAAAAATTGTAGACCTCCACAAGGTTCATCTGTGGGAGCAATTTCCAAACGCCTGAAGGTAACACAATCATCTGTACAAATAATAGTTTGCAAGTATAAACACCATGGGACCATTCTGTCTCCTAGATATGAATGTACTTTGGTGCGAAAAGTGCAAATCAATCCCAGAACAGCAAAGCACCTTGTGAAGATGCTGGAGGAAACTGGTACAAAAGTATCTATATCCACAGTAAAACAAGTTCTATAACGACATAACCTGAATGTCCACTCAGCAAGGAAGAAGCCACTGCTCCAAAACCGCCATAAAAAAGCAAGACTACGGTTTGCAACTGCAAATGGGGACAAAGACCGTACTTTTTGGAGAAATGCCCTCTGGTCTGATGAAACAAAAAAATAACTGTTTGGCCATAATGACCATCGTTATATTTGGAGGAAAAAGGGGGAGGCTTGGAAGCCGAAGAACACCATCCCAACCGTGAAGCATGGGGGTGGCAGCATCATGTTGTGGGGGTGCTTTGCTGGTGCATATGACAAAATAGATGGCATCATGAGGGAGGAAAATGATGTGAATATATTGAAGCAACATCTCAAGACATCAGTCAGGAGGTTAAAGCTTGGTCGCAAATGGGTCTTCCAAATGGACAATGACCCCAAGCATACTTCCAAAGTTGTGGCAAAATGGCTTAAGGACAACAAAGTCAAGGTGTTGGAGTGGCCATCACAAAGCCCTGACCTTAATCCCATAGAACATTTGTGGGCAGAACTGAAAAAGCGTGTGCGAACAAGGAGGCCTACAAACCTGACTGGTTACACCAGCTCTGTCAGGAGGAATGGGCCAAAATTCACCCAACTTATTGTGGGAAGCTTGTGGAAGGCTACCCGAAACATTTGACCCAAGTTAAACAGTTTAAAGGCAATGCTACCAAATACTAATTGAGTGTATGAAAACTTCTGACCCAATGGGAATGTGATTAAATAAATGAAAGCTGAAATAAATAATTCTCTCTACTATTATTCTGACATTTCACTTTCTGAAAATAAAGTGGTGATCCTAACTGACCTAAGATAGGGTATTTTTACTAGGATTAAATGCCAGGAATGGTGAAAAACGGAGCTTAAATGTATTTGGCTAAGCTGTATGTAAACTTCCGACTTCAACTGTACATATAACGTTTGTAAAACAGTATGTAAACATTTATTAAAGTGACCAGTGTAAAATGACTATGAGTATATGGCAGTGGTCTCTAAGGTGCAGGGTAGAGTACCGGGTAATAGTCGGCTAGTAACAGTGACTGAGTTCAGGGCAGGGTACCGGTCAGAGGCCGGCTAGTGGTGACTATTTAACAATCTAATGGCCTGGAGATAGAAGCTGTCTTTCAGTCTCACGGTCCCAGCTTTGATGCACCTGTACTGTCTCTGCCTTCTATATTGTACTGGGACTAGTGAGTCCATTTAGGATGTTCACAGTATATAAACACTTGTGTGGGGGATGAGACTAATGTAAATAAGACAGAATTTTCTAGAGACAATAAACCCCTTTGCAATAAGTAATTTAGGGTTTACCCTGTACAGAAACAATTTACCACAGAGATTATACACCCTTATAGATTGCATCGGTCCTCTTCAGGGAAGAACTTTCAAATAGATACCAAACATGGCTGTAGTAGTATTATTCTACCACACATTTCAGATATCTGGATACTGTGTGCGAGAGAGAGATACATTTTGGCCCCTCAGAGGGGGGAAGGGTATACGGGCCCTTAAATCAATTGTCCTTCGTGTTTTGCTGGGCCTTTTGCTATGCGGCCAGAGAGCACATAAATTAGGGCCGAGCCTACACAATTGCAAAAATAATTATATGTTTTCAGACTAGTTTTTGCATAATGTTTTGCATCTCTCTATTGAAGTGGACAGACAGACTAAACTGATGTAGCATAATAGCTGTCAATGGCTGTGCAGTGTTAATAATGTAATATGCCTCTCCCTTGGGCGGCTGATCTCCTCATCTGGGTCATGATGAGTATTAAAAGGGTTAAGGGTGCACAGTAAATTTATTGTGGTTCTTCCAACACCAACGGGCCAGAGCACTAATGGATGACCTTGGGGTTTGGCTGCTCCAGACTTGGGGAGATCATGTCTCACCACCCCCATAGCAGCAGCATGACCCCATCCCACTCTGCCCCTGGCCTCAACCTTTAACTCGCTGATCTTTGACCAAATTATTAAGCAGACACCTGCTTTCCGGTGTTTGGCCAGTGTGGGGGATGGACTAGCCCAGGCAACTCTAATTTGATGTAAATGTGTGGTGTGACAGTATCCCTCTCTCCAAAGACATCCCATCTGTTTGACTTTCCAGCAGTATGGCAACGCTGTCTCTAGCCCTGTATTATTTTTGGGAAGTATTGCTTGTATGCTCTACAAGTAAGGTTGTTGTTAACAGATTAAACTCATCATATCTTATACTGTATTTCTCATAAGTATAGAGTCCTTTTGATATCTGCACCAATATGTTCACTGCTTTTTAGAATCTAGTGATCTTATTAGACACACATACATAATGTACTTGCACACACTACCCCTAACCATGACACGCTAACGTTGTGCAGAGTGCAGTTTTATTTGTTTGGACATATACACTAGGGAGGAGACAGGTATTTATACGAGATAAACTGTGTCCCCATGGCGGTTGGCTCAGAGGACATTATTTCCTGCTCAGTCTAATATGTTGTGAGAGGTGAGTCTGCTTTCAGGACTGGACTTCAGGTGTGTTTCTTGGGGGCAAAGAAGCTCACTGTATTAGAGCAGCTCCTAGTGGCTCATAACTGAAGTAAGAAGGTAAATGAATCAACCTCGTTGTTTAATTACACTAATTTAGGGTTTGTCACATTTCTGAGGTTTGTGGTTCCATTGGTCTAACTGTGCACTCTTCAACTTGCTTAAGTCTGAGGAAAAGGTAAAGAAAACATATCAGACACATACATAAAATACATTGCACATTGCAGAATGTATTTATGTATTTTATTTAATTAGCTAACTATACTGATTTTAATTCCATACGTTATTGAAATCAGGGGCACTGTTTTGTATTTTGGAGTGGTTATTAAAGACAGAAATGGTAAGTGATGAAATGGTAAGGTACATTTGGTAATAGTGTCATTATATCCACTGGAAAATGTAGTCCTCTGTCAAGGGCGCGTAGGTAGTAACTCAGACCCCAAAGACCCTTCTGGACCTCAGGGACTCACATATGTCAAACTTCAGAAAAAAAAGTTAAAAACCTCTAGCCATTAAGGTATAGCTTGGGAATGACACTGACCTAGGTCTGCCATCTTGCATTGTCCCACCATCTGCACAAATGTGAACTTTGCCTTTAAATACTGCCTTCTCAATTAACATGTCCAGCTGGGTGGAGAATTCTGTCAGCTCCCTAATATCATTACTGCCACACCAGAACGGGATATTCATATAAAACAGTGCCCATAGCTTTTCCCCTTGCTATGGGAGAGCTTCTGTCTTTAGTGCCATAATGAGGTTCACAGACAGCAGGGTCATTCTAGAACCAATGGTCTGATTAGGGTCTGTTCAGGGCAAAACGGGGAAAAGATAAATGTCGAGCTGTCTTTGTTTGCGACTTTTCCTTCTCCTCTCCTGCTCATTAGGAAGCTCAGACACAGTGGAAGCACCTATCTGGCAACTTGTCCATAGACACACATCATGTTCCACTGCTTTCTGACACTGAGTCTCAAGCCTTGTGTGAGATATACCGGTGGACACAGACAAAGAGGGTTGAGAATGTATCAAGTCTATTTCCAAAGGGCTGTCTGTGTGGTGTTTGTGATAGCTCCATTAAGAGCATGAAGGACACTGAAACGTGCCTGTTTGTCTGGGTTGGTCTGTCTGTGTTTGCTTGTGTGGATAACTGCACTTTTCAGAGAAAAAACCCCGAGATCATAAATTTGGGGATGTCTTTGAATGTAGGACACTGCCGCTGTACCGGTTAATCTCCCCCCACGGCTTTGCAGACGGTAGTGGATTTAGGAGTTGGCATCATAACTGACCAGTGCTGTTTGATTAGATAACAGGGGCTCTACTGCAGGCATCAATCGTCCACTATGCTGAAATGAAACGGTTCACGCAACGGTCCCCGTCCATTCTGCTTCGAACACGATGGGGGTGACTGACGCCATGGGCTGCCAAACAGCGTTCACCATGGTGATACCACGGAAGGCACCAGCTTGCACCAGATGCTGGGAATTAGCTGTCCCTATGACGGTCAAGGGTTTGTGTCCAGAGCTGCTTCTAAGGGACAGATTGAATGGGGTTGCAGGTTATGCTTCTGTGCCAAAAAGGCCACAAACACAGTCAGGATATACTTACTAGCAACATGTTCAGTTAGTATCCTCCTTAGCTCATGATTAACACTAAGACGTACAGTACTGTTTATGGAGGCCATGTATGTGGTTCATACTGCACCAGGCAAGGAGTGTGGTTTCTTGGCTTTGGGGACATAGTCATTGGGTGGCCAAAGGATGCAGATTGGCTCATTATGCTTGGTTAATATGCTGACCAGATGAAGACCCTTTTGTCTTCTTTTGCTGCCAATAGAAGTCCAGCTACACATGGAAGGACACCAAGCAGACAGACTACCGAGCCAGGGAGCCCACATTTGCCACATACAAATCCAGTGTGTACAACAATCTCTATGACAGTGAACCCCAACAAACAGTAGCTATAAACCCCACAGGTTGATGCTTTAGTTCGCTATAGAATAAATTATACAGACTGCAGAATTATTTAACTCTATTGTTTTCTTAGACTACATGTGAATGCTTCCTTAGGCTTCAGCTGAAGGTTATTCTGGCAGTCATGGTTTAACTACACAGCTGTAAAAACAATGGAACGATTTCAGTAATTTGTTTGTTCCCCCACAGAAAATGTTTTGTTGTAGTTTGTGTCATTATAAAGTTCACTAAACCTAGCCACTTGTGAATAAACATAACCCCTGTTGCAGGCAGTCATGTAAATTGTTTTACAGTTTTTGCAGTAGGATTGTCATGAGCTGTTCTCTTTAGAGACTGACCTCTTTAAAAAAGTGACCCCTCCTCTCAGTGAAACATGTGCAGGAAGGCCATAGAATGAACGTTCATATTGCATTCATGGATTGGATCCATCATCTGATAGTCCTCATACTCAGTCCAATACTTTGTTGTATTGCATGGAAAATCACTTAGAACCATATCCAAGAGGATACAGTATATGGATTTTATTAATACAAAACAAAAGTTTTTATTTTACAAGAGATTGGATGTGATTTCAGCACCAGGGCATTGACTGGTTAATCTTAGCCCAAGTTGTACAGTGGTATTGATGGATGTCACTTTAGATAGTCATGCATTTAGGGTCTGCATGGGGGAAAATAATGTACAACAATGATATCTTTGATCATTGCAAGAACTCCCTAACACAAGAACTGTGTCGAGTGTGGTTATCATCAACCCATTTTCTATTCCCACCAGCACAAATCATTCCATGGCTCCTCCATCCCCATGCGCTAGAGCTGGGCTTCAAAAGCAATTTCAGCTGAAAAATATGGTGCTTTTCTTCAATTTTCAAGCCATTTGTACCGGGGTTAGTGTTGTTTACCTAGCTAGTACACTGGTATTTACATACCTCTTTAAAGAAAAAAATAGCTTGCTGTGATTTATGGACTGCAGCAATTTTCCATGTTGTGCACCTAATCTGAAAGGTTATTGAGAAAGGTCACATTGACCATACAAACACCATGGCTCTTCCACAGAGACTGGCTGGAGATTCATTTTCCTTAAGATATGTTAGGTTGGCTTGCATAGGAAGAGTATTATGATATGCAAAGACTATGGATTTGAAAATATCTTTGATTTAATTGTTTGCTTCAATGCTGAGAGAGAGAGAGAGAGAGAGAGAGGGCGCTATCAGGATCAATCCCATGTTTCAGAGTTGTAACCTTTACCCTGTCCCTTGACTGAGAAAGGATATGAGACCATTGGTTTAAAATAGAGAAGGAAAGTACATTTAAAAGTACTTAGTGAATATGATATGGTTTACTGGTCTTTCTGTCTATTCCTTCATTTCCCAAACACATTGTGTGTGAAACCAATCTTTGTTTTGATCTGGCTTGAATTTGATCTGCTTGGCAGGGAAGAATAACCTACAGCCAATCTTCTATGATTTATCAAACTATCATTGGCTAATAAGATGGCATCCTGCCTGCCTGAGGTAAGAGTCTTTGAACATGCATAGTTACCAAGAAATGGGAATGCTTTAATTTAATATCCATTTAAGGCTGACTTCGTCTATGTACCCTCATTAATATTAACTTTGTCTTGTTGCTCTATGGTATAACTATGTGGCATGTTTCTGCTAGATGGGAAAAAATAGAACTCCCGAAAAGGTCACATAAATCACAGAACAGCAGAACACTAGGCAAAATAATAAAGGGCATCACAATCAAGCTATCATATTGGGACACGCCACTGGTGTTGAAATGACAGAGAAGCCCAATGCATTGTAAGCCTGACACAAGGTATGAATTATTTCCAATGAAAAGCATTGTTTGCTGGAAGCTACATTTCATGCCATTTTAATTGCTGGGAGAAACCGTTACAATGAGGATAATTGCTGTGCGTTTAGATCTTAGAACGTTTATTTCTATAGCTAATCACATCTAACAGCTTATATCAAATGCGGGTGCATAAAATAAACCTTTTTGAGATTTACTTCCAAAGATGTTACTTATGAAATGCTTTGTCCAACTTTGGGAAACACTCAACAATGCTATAATACTGTACTGTACTTTTATCTTAACTGGACTTGCCAGTTCAGTTTCCATTAGAACATATTGCACATTTAAAAGATATTACTACAATATACATCATATATGACTAGATTTACATTCTAGTATAAAGTGTCAAGGTTATTATCCTACCGCGGGTTTAGCATTTCTGATAGGTCTACCGTTGCTCATTTTTTACAGTGAGTTCAGCGCACCCCTCTTTAGCATGGACAGACCATTTCATTGGGAAGCAGAGGATCAAGTTCAGTCTTAATGACAACCCCTCGCTGACCTCTCCAGAGAGAAAACAAATGGAACCTCAAGGTGATGTTTCAATTTCACTAACCACTTGGGTGTCCTGGGGAAAAGAACAGATGTAGCCCTGAGGAAGGGGAAGGGGTGAGGTGCAGGTCAAGGTCACCATACGCCAAGGTTAGGGTCAGATAAGCACGGCTGGCTCAGGGTCTTCAGATGCCCAAAGGCCATTAGAGGTGGTGGGGGTGGGGGGGGCTCAGGAGCTTTGGATCAAGTGTTGCTCCTCTGAGGGGCTGAGGGCAGGGGCACCAGGGTTCACCACTGTCATCTGCACAGGGCTATACAGTTGCCCTAGGAGCAATCATATGTTTTGGATAGTAGATACCATAGCAGCTACCATTCAACTCACTAAGTTTATATTGTGTATCTAATAACAAAACTTTACCTCATGGAGTCGTCAGAATAAAACACATGTGATACAACACATTAATTGATCATTGAAATGATCAATTAGGAAATTAGAAATATTGCTTTACCCCTCAATCAGAATTCATCAGACATATCAAGGCCAAACTGTGGCCTAATATAATTAAATATCAGGTTTTACATAAAACGTCTGTTACAGGAATAAGCATTTACAGTGTATTGAGTTGCAGTGAAGCCAATGTGTTTAGAATTCAGAAAAGAAAGAGACAACGTTTCAACAGCTTGATCAAATTACTTATTAGCAAAAATATATATATAGCAAACTAATTTGATAAAAGGCTTTTATTAATAAAAGCAACAGTATTTAATTGCAAATTTAAAATAAATTAGCTCAATATATTTTTCAAGGAAGTAAAATATCAATAAGACACTAGATTCAGTAGGAGATACTAGCTCTGGCACACTTATTTTGACTTAATAAAACAACCTAAGTGATTTGTTTGATTCCCTAGTTTGTAAGGTGCAATAATAACCGAGGAGGGAAATGTTCTAAATGTGTTCAACTAGAGAAATATCACTGGAATGAGACTGCAATTACTGTCATATTCATGGGGAGGAGTATACTAATAAGGAGAGTTTTCTGCAGATCAAATCAAATGTATTCTGGCTGGTTGAGATTCTCTTCATTAGAATAGGCCAGTTATTTCATAAACTCTTGAAGACCCTAAGTATAGTTCTACTAGTTGTCATTCATTGCTACAGTATATACTTATTATTATATAGCTATGTTATGTTGTATCATGCCATATTGTTTTACATTGTATAATTTGGAAATGATCCACCCACTACAAAAGTGCCTACTTTTCCTACTCATTGATTACAGTTGAGATGGATTAATACTTCTATGTTTATTTAACCTTTTATGCCATTTTTTTATTTGGAGATTCTGAACTGCTCTTGACTTCAAGTAATGACACTAAATGATATGACTCACTGAAGAATTTAACTCTGCAACTTGAGGGTAGTAAATATGACACTAAATGATATGACTGACTGAAGAATTTAACTCTGCAACTTGAGGGTGGTAAATATCCGAAAGAGAAATTCAATACCTCTATTCATCAACTTAAACTCAATGGAACAGTGAATTACACTTTTAGAAGAATGTTGATCCTCCATTCATCTATTTTTCTTTTCAGGAGACACCAACGACTTAAACAAGGTACATACTTTTGATATTTTAGGTAGACGTGCTAATCGAATTAGGTAAAATATATGTATGTGGTGCTGAGGTAAACTCAGAAAAACAAATGAATATTTAATGATTAGAATTGATACTGGAATCCCATCTGATTTCCTCTCTATGCAGAACATTAGCAATGCACACTTTATTGAGTTTACATAGAAGCGGTCAAGGGAACCTGAGCTAAAGTGAATAAACAAGTCATCACATATGTTGACACATGTTTCCATGGCGTTCATGTGATATGAAGACTAAAACAAGTTGTATGCTGATAAAGCTATGATCGTGACATGTCACATGCTGGTTCAACTTTATTTGTGGCACTTGTAATAAAGCTGAGGTTGATCAGATTTTCCACAGAAGGGATATTTTGTAAGTGAGTTCATTAGCCTTATTATTAGCTTAATTCCATACATTAAACCAGTAAATGGCAACCATATTTGCAAAAGGTATGATATACACGTTGCTACTACAGATCACCATGATGTGTGAATGAAACAGAAAGTGTAGAGGGATAACCATCACGTGGACCGTAATGAAGATAATGAAGAATAAAGAAGATATGGGAGAAGATAAACAGGAGGGGGCAGAGAGAGAGACGTGCCTTCACAAAGGTCAGTCCTTCTTTGTAGTCAATAATTGACATTTAAACGTGCATTTCAAACGTCACTGATAATGTTACGTGAGATAATGGAGAGAGACCTGCTTCCACTGGCATGCAATTATGAGCATAATGAGATGCAAAAATGCAAATGTCTTTGTGCATGCTCCAGCCTCCTTTTGTGGGCTGCCGTGGCGTCTGTGGTGGATGATAGATGCCATGCTGGTGGTGGCAGACAGAATGGTGACATGTGGGAGCAAGCAGAGAACAGAATTGGGGCAAATATGCCACACACCCTCTGAAAAAATGTATCCCACTACTGCCCTAGCTAATGCTTTCCTGAATGCTCTCCAAACCTCCACTTTGCAGTTGATTAACTGTTACAGACAGACAGCTCTTTGAGTCAATTTATGACATGCAAAAATATATAAATGTTATTGTTTAATTTCTGCATGTTTACGTGACTCCAGTAAATGAATGCCTCCCATCTTTCTTTCCCCAAGCTAAATATATACAGTATATACGCAATATATACAAAAGTATGTCGACACCCCTTCAAATGAGTGGATTTGGCTATTTCAGCCACACGCGTTGCTGACAGGGGTATAAAATCGAGAAGACAGCCATGCAAACTCCATAGACAAACATTGCAATAGAATGACCTTACTGAAGAGCTCAGTGACACTGTCATAGATGCCACCTTTCCAACAAGTCAGTTTGTCAAAAATCTGCCCTGCTAGATCTGCCCCGGTCAATTGTAAGTGCTGTTATTGTGAAGTTGAAGCGTCTAGGAGGAACAATGGCCCAGCCATGAAGTGGTAGACCACACAAGCTCACAGAACGGGACTGCTGAAGCGAGCAGCATGTAAAAATCGTCTGAGTTCAAAACTGCCTCTGGAAGCAATATAAGCACAATAACTCTTGGGGAACTTCATGAAATGGATTTCCATGCAGCCGCACACAAGCCTCAGATCACCATGCACAATGCTGAGCATCGGCTGAAGCAGTGTAAAGCTCGCCTCCATTGCCAGTAGAGCAGTGGAAAAGCATTCTTTGGAGTGATGAATCACGCTTCACAATCTGGCAGTCCGACGGACAAATCTGGGTTTGGTGGATGCCAGGAGAAAGCTACCTGCCCCAATGCCAACTGTACACTTTAGTGGAGGAGGAATAATGGTCTGGGGCTGTTTTTCATCGTTCGGCCTAAGCCCCTTACTATAGTTTCAGTAAAGTGAAATCTTAACACTACAGCATACAATGACATTCTAGACAATTTTGTACTTCCAACTTTGTGGGAACAGTGTTGGGAAGGACCTTTCATGTTTCAGAATGGCAATGCCCCCGTGTTTGAATGAGATGTTCGACGAGCAGGTGTCCACATACTTTTGGTAATGTAGTGTATGTATACAGTATATAGTGCATTCAGAAACACTTCAGACCCCTTGACTTTTTCCACATTTTGTTACATTACAACCTTATTCTAAAATGGATACAATTGTTTTTTTCCATCCGCAATCTAAACACAATACCCCACAATGACAAAGGGATAACAGGTTTGCAGAAATGTTTGAATTAAATAATAACATTTACGTAAGTATTCAGACTGTTTACTCAGTGGTTTGTTGAAGCACCTTTGGCAGTGATTACAGTCTTGAGTCTTCTTTGGTATGACACTACAAGCTTGGTACACCTGTATTTGGGGAGTTTCTTCCATTCTACTCTGCAGATCCTCTCAAGCTCTGTCAGGTTGGATGGGGAGCGTCACTACATCGCTATTTTCAGGTCTCTCCAGAGATGTTCTGTCGGATTCCGGTCTCTGGCTGGGCCACACAAGGACATTCAGAGACTTGTACCAAAGCCAATCCTGCATTGTCTTGGCTGTGTGCTTAGGGTCGTTGACCTGTTGAAAGGTAAACCTTCCCCACAGTCTGAGGTCCTAAGTGCACTAGAGCAGGTTTTCATCAATGATGTCTCTGTACCTTGCTCCGTTCATCTTTCCCTCGATCCTGACTAGTCTCCCAGTCACTGCCTCTGAAAACCATCACCACAGCATGATGCTGCCACCACCATGCTTCACCGTAGGGATGGTGCCAGGTTTTCCCCAGATGTGAAGCTTGGCATTCAGGCCAAAGAGTTCAATCTTGTTTTCATCAGACCAGAGAATCTTGTTTCTCATGGTCTGAGTCCTTTAGGTGCCTTTTGGCAAACTCCAAGTGGGCTGTCATGTGTCCTTTACTGAGGAGTGACGTTTGTCTGGCCACTCTACCATAAAAGCTTTATTGGAGGAGTGATGCAGAGATGGTTGTCCTTCTGGAAGGTTCTCCCATCTCCACAGAAGAACTCTGGAGCACTGTCAGAATGACCATCGGGGTTTTGGTCACCTCCCTGACCAAGGTCCGTTTTGCTCGGTCAGCTCTAGGAAGGGTCTTGGTGTTTCCAAACTTCTTCCATCTAAGATTGATGGAGGCCACTGTGTTCTTGGGGACCTTCAATGCTGCAGAAAAGTGTACCCTTCACAGTATCTGTGCCTCGACACAATCCTGTCTCGATCTCATGGCTTGGGTTTTCCTCTGACATGCACTGTCAACTGTGGGACCTTATATAGACTAGAGGTCTAGTCTATATTGATACCGATTATTGGATGACCCAAAAAGCCGATACCGATTAATCAGCCGATTTTTAAATGTTTTTTAAACTTTGTAATAATGACAATTACAACAATACTGAATTAACACTGATTTTAACTTAATATAAAACATCAATAAAACAATTTAGCCTCAAATAAATAATGAAACATGTTCAATTTGGTTTAAATAATGCAAAAACAAAGTGTTGGAGAAGAAAGTAATATGTGCCATGTAAAAATGTGTGCCATGTAAAATATGTGCCATGTAAAATATGTGCCATGTAAAAAAGCTAACGTTTAAGTTCCTTGCACAGAACATGAGAACATATGAAAGTTGGTGGTTCCTTTTAACATGAGACTTCAATATTCCAAGGTAAAAGGTTTTAGGTTGTAGTTAATATAGTATTTATAGGACTATTTCTCTCTATACCATTTGTATTTCATATACCTTTGACTATTGGATGTTCTTATAGGCACTATAGTATTGCCAGTGTAACAGTATAGCTTCCGTCCCTCTCCTCGCACCTACCTGGGCTCGAACCAGGAACACATCGACAACAGCCACACTCGAAGCATCGTTACCCATCGCTCCACAAAAGCCGCGGCCCTTGCAGCGCAAGGGGAATAACTACTCCAGATCTAAAAGCGAGAGACGTTTGAAACAGTATTAGCGCACACCCAGCTAACTAGCTAGCCATTTCACATTGGTTACACCAGCCATTAGGCTGATAGGCTTGAAGTCATAAACAGCGCTGGGCTTGCGAAGAGCTGCTGGCAAAACGCACGAAAGTGCTGTTTGAATGAATAATTACGGGCCTGCTGCTGCTCAATCAGACTGCTCTACCAAATCAGACTTATTTATAATATAAGCCTTTGGTCATTAATATGATCGAATCCGGAAACTATCATTTCGAAAACAAAACGTTTATTATTTCAGTGAAATACGGAACCGTTCGGTATTTTATCTAACGGGTGGCATCAATAAGTCTAAATATTCTTGTTACATTGCACAACCTTCAATGTATGTGATAATTACGTACATTTCTGGCAAATTAGTTCGCAATGAGCCAGGCAGCCCAAACTGTTGCATATACCCTGACTCTGCGTGCAATGAACGCAAGAGAAATGACAATTTCACCTGGTTAATATTGCCTGCTAAACTGGATCAGTAGTTATAACTAGTGATTACGATTGCTTGTTTTTTTTCATAAGATACGTGTAATGCTAGCTAGCAATTTACCTTGGCTTCTACTGCATTTGCGTAACAGGCAGGCTACTCGTGGAGTGCAATGGTTAGAGTGTTGGACTAGTTAATTGTGCGGTTGCAAGATTGGATCCCCTGAGCTGACAAGGTGAAAATCTGTCGTTCTGCCCCTGAACAAGGCAGTTAACCCACAGTTCCTAGTCTGTCATTGAAAATAAGAATGTGTTCTTAACTGACTTGCCTAGCTAAATAAAGGGTATTACATTTTTTAAAATAAATAATATTAATCGGAAATCCGCGCCCAAAAATACCGATTTCCGATTGCTATGACAACTTTAAATCCGAGCTAATTAATCGGCCATTCCGATTAATCGGTCGACCTTTAATATAGACAGGTGTGTGCCTTTCCAAATCATGTCCAATCTGTTGAATTTACCACAGGTGGACTCCAATCAAGTTGTAGAAACATCAAAGATTATCAATGGAACAGGACGCACCGAGTTCAATTTCGAGTCTCATAAGCAGGGGCTCTGAAAACTTACCTAAATAAGATATTTTCTAAAAGCCTGTTTTCGCTTTGTCATTATGGGGTATTGTGTGTAGATTGATGAGGACATATTTTTATTTAATCAATTTTAGAATAAGGCAGTAAAGTAACAAAATGTGGAAAAAGTGAAGAGGTCTGAACACTTTCCAAATGCACTGTATCTATAAAATGTGTAGATATTTATCAAAACTACAGATTCATGGTCAATAGCTAGGTCAAAAAGCTATTTTGAATCCCTGCCAAAATGTCCTTTCCTGGTCACTAATTGGAATATAATATTGGCCTATTCCGGATGAGGGTCAGAGTGACAGCCTGTGTGAGGCATACAAATCAGCTGCTCTTGACTATGTGTTTAGTTACATACACATACACTGCGTGCATAAACATTAAGAACACCTTCCTAAAATTGAGTTGCCCCCCCCCCCTTTCCCCTTTTGCTCTTAGAACAGCCTCAATTCATCAGGGCATGGACTCTATAAGGTGTCGAAAGCATTCCACAGGGATGCTGGCCCATGTTGACTCCAATGCTTCCCACAGTTATGTCAAGTTGGCTGGATGTCCTTTAGGTGGTGGAACATTTTTGTTACAAACGGGAAACTGTTGAGCTTGAAAAACCCAGCAATGTTGTAGTTATTTACAAACGTAAACCGGTGCACTTGGCACCTACTACCATACCCCGGTCAAAGTCACTTATATATTTTGTCTTGCCCATACACCCTCTGAATGGCACACCTTCACAATCCATGTCCCAATTTTCTCAAGGCTTAAAAATCCTTCTTTAACCTGTACTTTAAGCATCAGCTGTCAGAGCAGCTTACCGATCACTGTACCTATACACAGCCAATCTGTAAATGGCACACCCGACTACCTCTTCCCCATATTATTACTTACCCTCTTGCACACCAGTATCTCTACTTGCACATCATCATCTGCACATCTATCACTCCAGTATTAATGCTAAATTGAAATTATTTTCGCCTCTAGGGCCTATTTATTGCCTACCTCCCTACTCTTCTACATTTGCACACACTGAACATAGATTTTTCTATTTTTATTTTCTATTGTGTTATTGACTGTACGTTTGCTTATGTGTAACTCTGTGTTGTCGTTTTTATCACATTGCTTTGCTTTATCTTGGCCAAGTCGCAGTTGTACATGAGAACTTGTCCTCAACTGGCCTACCTGGTTAAATAAAGGTGAAATATATATATATATTTTTTAAAGTTTCTCCCTTCATGTACACTGATTGAAGTAGATTTAACAAGTGACATCAATAAGGGATGATAGCTTTCACCTGGTCAGCCTATGTCACGGAAAGAGCAGGTATTGTTCATGTTTTGTACACTCAGTGTACGGGAATACAGCTGCTCAATATTAAATCTGATCTCAACTTTTGGTGAATTTCCTGTAAGATTTGTCACTTATGTGATTTTGTATAAGCCAATGTTAGTTTATGAGCTTCACAGGACCCTTCACAGCTAATGTGGCACTTCATTTTTCTTGTTAATTGATGAGAGACCCAGGCTATTTGTGTATCAGAAAAGAGCTCCACCAGATTAACTGTAAATGCATATATAATGACCATATACAATATATTTCACCAGATGTACAGTGGGGCAAAAAAGTATTTAGTCAGCCACCAATTGTGCAAGTTCTCCCACTTAAAAAGATGAGAGAGGCCTGTAAATTTCATCATAGGTACTCTTCAACTATGACAGACAAAATGAGAAAAAAAATACAGAAAATCACATTGTAGGATTTTGAAAGAATTTATGGTGGAAAATAAGTATTTGGTCAATAACAAAAGTTTATCTCAATACTTTGTTATATACCCTTTGTTGGCAATGACAGAGGTCAAATGTTTTCTGTAAGTCTTCACAAGGTTTTCACACTGTTGCTGTTATTTTGGCCCATTCCTCCATGCAGATCTCCTCTAGAGCAGTGATGTTTTGAGGCTGTTGCTGGGCAACACGGACTTTCAACTCCCTCCAAAGATTTTCTATGGGGTTGAGATCTGGAGACTGGCTAGGCCACTCCAGGACCTTGAAATGCTTCTTACGAAGCCACTCCTTCGTTGCCCGGGCGGTGTGTTTGGGATCATTATCATGCTGAAAGACCCAGCCACGTTTCATCTTCAATGCCCTTGCTGATGGAAGGAGGTTTTCACTCAAAATCTCACAATACATGGCGCCATTCATTCTTTCCTTTACACGGATCAGTCGTCCTGGTCCCTTTGCAGAAAAACAGCCCCAAAGCATGATGTTTCCACCCCATGCTTCACAGTAGGTATGGTGTTCTTTGGATGCAACTCAGCATTCTTTGTCCTCCAAACACGACGAGTTGAGTTTTTACCAAAAAGTTATATTTTGGTTTCATCTGACCATATGACATTCTCCCAATCTTCTTCTGGATCATCCAAATGCTCTCTAGCAAACTTCAGACGGGCCTGAACATGTACTGGCTTAAGCAGGGGGACACGTCTGGCACTGCAGGATTTGAGTCCCTGGCGGCGTAGTGTGTTACTGATGGTAGGCTTTGTTACTTTGGTCCCAGCTCTCTGCAGGTCATTCACTAGGTCCCCCCGTGTGGTTCTGGGATTTTTGCTCACCGTTCTTGTGATCATTTTGACCCCACGGGGTGAGATCTTGCGTGGAGCCCCAGATCGAGGGAGATTGTCAGTGGTCTTGTATGTCTTCCATTTCCTAATAATTGCTCCACAGTTGATTTCTTCAAACCAAGCTGTTTACCTATTGCAGATTCAGTCTTCCCAGCCTGGTGCAGGTCTACAATTTTGTTTCTGGTGTCCTTTGACAGCTCTTTGGTCTTTGCCATAGTGGAGTTTGGAGTGTGACTGTTTGAGGTTGTGGACAGGTGTCTTTTATACTGATAACAAGTTCAAACAGGTGACATTAATACAGGTAACGAGTGGAGGACAGAGGAGCCTCTTAAAGAAGAAGTTACAGATCTGTGAGAGCCAGAAATCTTGCTTGTTTGTAGGTGACCAAATACTTATTTATTTTCCACCATAATGTGCAAATAAATTCATAAAAAATCCTACAATGTGATTTTCTGGCTTTGTTTCTTCTCATTTTGTCTGTCATAGTTGAAGTGTACCTATGATGAAAATTACAGGCCTCTCATATTTTTAAGTGGGAGAACTTGCACAATTGGTGGCTGACTAAATACTTTTTTGCCCCACTGTATCTACACTGTGTTCCACAATGCTGCTAGCTAGCTAACTATCGTAGCACTAATTTGGGCTTCTTCAGATAGTGTTTGGGGGTTTGTCCAGATAACTCATGGCCATGGTTTCTTAGCATTGTGTGATGACACTTTTGATCGAGAAGGTCTAAAATATTCCCAGGACTCCACCCCCACCCCCCCCCCACCCCCCACCTCACTCTGCCCTCCATCTTGGGTGGGTAACTGAGTGGCACACAAAACTTGTGAGCAGTCATGCTGTTTGTTAGAAGCAATTAATTTCTCTGGGGCCTTCGTTCTATTCAGTGTAAGCTTTTGTGCTTTAAATCCTGCTATTCTAAGCTTCTCTTTTTCCACAGAGGAAGATGGAGAGAGGTGGATGGGGAGGGAGAGAGGCAGCGACAGAAAGCTTTGGATGACAGATTATCTTGGGCCAGTTAAGCATATAATTGCTCAAATGAGTTAAACTCCCTTCAAATATCTGTCTATGCACCTCATCACACCACTTCATAATCAAATATTTGACAATTGACAAAGGTAAACTTTAAAGGGATCTTCATTAGTTGCCATCCACCATGGCAAGATTCTCTCAACTAAAGGAATACATGGCGTAGCAGTGAAGACGTGTTTTGTTCGTGTCTCCTGTACTTTTGTATTTTTCGTATTTTTTGTATATATATTTCAATTTTATTTTCAATCTCTTCCATTTTTAATTTGATTATACCTTCTGGTAACCTGCCTCACTCAATGTGATACGGTATCGCTATTATTTTTAATTTTAGAACACATTCAATAACCTCCAAAAGCTAACCAGCTAATTAGCTATTCAGTCATTGTTAGCCACTGCTAGCGGCTTTTACCTTCTGCACAGATACCAGCCCTGTTCTCAGCCTGGATAATACTCGCCAGTCTACTAGTATCGGACTGTCTCTCCACAACAACGCCGGATTCCTGCCGTAATCCCTGGACCACTACTTCTGATCTTCACAGCTAGCTTGCAGCTAGCTAGCTCACAGCTTGCAGCTAGCTAGCTCACCGTGGCACTCAGTACCGAAGCTATCCCTGAGGCCCACCTCCCGGCCTACTCAGCTGTTCACCCGAACCCCACTCATACACGGCTAGAGCCCGATACTCCACCGGATCCTTGCTGTAAACTCTGGACCGTGGCACCGGATCACTGCTGCTACTGATTGGATATAGCTAACGCCACTGCCACGAAGCTAGCACCAGTTAGCCGTGGGCCAGGCGCATCTCCCGGCCAGCAAACTAAATTGTACGATACCTCTTTCGCTATCTGGCTTGGATTCTCTGTCGACACGGCGCCCCGCTGCACCACCACGACTGGTCTGCCGACGAATACTCCATCCGCTGTGCCTTCAACCGGCAT
Organism: Oncorhynchus tshawytscha; assembly: GCF_018296145.1. NCBI lineage: Eukaryota > Metazoa > Chordata > Actinopteri > Salmoniformes > Salmonidae > Oncorhynchus > Oncorhynchus tshawytscha. Next base: position 29,062,526 of record NC_056434.1, on the reverse strand, counting down.
CCGTCGGAGGGCTACTAACTTTAAACGCCTTGTCGCCTGCTAACGTAGTGGCGGGTTCCCTGTTCCATCTACTGCTGCCCTTTGGACACTATGATCACTTGCCTACATAGCTGATGCCTGCTGGACTGTCCATTATTCACGGTACTCCATTCTGTTTATTTATTTTTTATCTGTCGGCCCCCAACTCAGGCTCTGTGTGCAGTTAATCTGACCCCCTCTGCCGAGTCATCGCCATTTTACCTGCTGTTGTTGTGTTAGCTGATTAGCTGTTGTTGTCTCACCTGTTGTTTTAGCTAGCTCTCCCAATCAACACCTGCGATTACTTTATGCCTCGCTGTATGTCTCTCTCAAATGTCAATATGCCTTGTATACTGTTGTTCAGGTTAGTCATCATTGTTTTAGTTTACAATGGAGCCCCTAGTTCCACTCTTCATACCTCTGATACCTCCTTTGCCCCACCTCCGACACATGTGGTGATCTCACCCATTACAACCAGCATGTCCAGAGTTACAACCTCTCTTATCATCACCCAGTGCCTGGGCTTACCTCCGCTGTACCCGCACCCCACCATAGCCCTGTCTGCGCATTATGCCCTGAATATATTCTACCATGCCCAGAAATCTGCCCCTTTTATTCTTTGTCCCCAACGCTCTAGGCGACCAGTTTTGATAGCCTTTAGCCGCACCCTCATACTACTCCTCCTCTGTTCCGTGGGTGATGTGGAGGTAAACCCAGGCCCTGCATGTCCCCAGGCACCCTCATTTGTTGACTTCTGTGATCGAAAAAGCCTTGGTTTCATGCATGTCAACATCAGAAGCCTCCTCCCTAAGTTTGTTTAAATCACTGCCAACCCTGATGTCCTTGCCGTGTCTGAATCCTGGCTTAGGAAGACCATCAAAAATTCTGAGATTTCCATACCCAACTATAACATTTTCCATCAAGATAGAACTGCCAAAGGGGGAGGAGTTGCAGTCTACTGCAGAGATAGCCTGCAAAGTAATGTCATACTTTCCAGGTCCATACCCAAACAGTTCGAACTACTAATTTTAAAAATTACTCTCTTCAGAAATAAGTCTCTCACTGTTGCCGCCTGCTACCGACCCCCCTCAGCTCCCAGCTGTGCCCTGGACACCATTTGTGAATTGATCGCCCCCCCCCATCTAGCTTCAGAGTTTGTTCTGTTAGGTGACCTAAACTGGGATATGCTTTAACACCCCGGCAGTCCTACAATCTAAGCTAGATGCCCTCAATCTCACACAAATCATCAAGGAACCCACCAGGTACAACCCTAAATCTGTAAACAAGTGCACCCTCATAGACGTTATCCTGACCAACTGGCCCTCCAAATACACCTCCGCTGTCTTCAACCAGGTTCTCAGCAATCACTGCCTCATTGCCTGTATCCGCTACGGGTCCCCTCATCACTGTCAAGCGCTCCCTAAAACACTTCTGCGAGCAGGCCTTTCTAATCGACCTGGAAGGATATTGACCTCATCCCATCAGTTGAGGATGCCTGGTCATTCTTTAAAAGCAACGTCCTCACCATCTTAGGTAAGCATGCTCCGTTCAAAAAATGCAGAACTAAGAACAGATATAGCCCTTGGTTCACTCCAGACCTGACTGCCCTCGACCAGCACAAAAACATCTAGTCGCGGACTGCAATAGCATTGAATAGTCCCCGCGATATGAAACTGTTCAGGGAAGTCAGGAACCAATACACGCAGTCAGGAAAGCAAAGGCCAGCTTTTTCAAGCAGAAATTTGCATCCTGTAGCTCTAACTCCAAAAAGTTCTGGGACACTGTAAAGTCCATGGAGAACAAGAGCCCCTCCTACCAGCTGCCCAATGCACTGAGGCTAAGTAACACGGTCACCACCGATAAATCCATGATAATCGAAAACTTCAACAAGCATTTCTCAACGGCTGGCCATGCCTTCCTCCCGGCTACTCCAACCTCGGCCAACAGCTCCGTCCCCGCCGCAGCTACTCGCCCAAGCCTCCCCAGCGTCTCCTTTACTCAAATCCAGATAGCAGATGTTCTGAAAGAGCTGCAAAACCTGGACCCGTACAAATCAGCTGGGCTTGACAATCTGGACCCTCTATTTCTGAAACTATCCGCTGCCATTGTCGCAACCCCTATTACCAGATTGTCCCAACCCCTATTACCAGCCTGTTCAACCTCTCTTTCATATTGTCTGAGATCCCCTAGGATTGGAAAGCTGCCGTAGTCATCCCCCTCTTCAAAGGGGGAGACACCCGGGACCCAAACTGTTACAGACCTATATCCATCCTGCCCTGCCTATCTAAGGTCTTCGAAAGCCAATTCAACAAACAGATCACTGACCATCTCAAATCCCACCATACCTTCTCTGCTGTGCAATCTGGTTTCCGAGCCGGTCACGGATGCACCTCAGCCACGCTCAAGGTACTAAACGATATCATAACCGCCATCGATAAAAGACAGTACTGTGCAGCCGTCTTCATCGACCTGGCCAAGGCTTTTGACTCTGTCAATCACCATATTCCTATCGGCAGACTCAGTAGCCTCGGTTTTTCTAATGACTGCCTTGCCTAGTTCACCAACTACTTTGCAGACAGAGTTCAGTGTGTCAAATCGGAGGGCATGTTGTCCGGTCCTCTGGCAGTCTCTATGGGGGTGCCACAGGGTTCAATTCTCAGGCCGACTCTATTCTCTGTATATATCAATGATGTTGCTCTTGCTGCGGGCGATTCCCCAATCCACCTCTACGCAGACGACACCATTCTGTATGCTTCTGGCCCTTCCTTGGACACTGTGCTATCTAACCTCCAAACGAGCTTCAATGCCATACAACACTCCTTCTGTGGCCTCCAACTGCTCTTAAACGCTAGTAAAACCAAATGCATGCTTTTCAAACGTTCGCTGCCTTCACCCGCACGCCCGAATAGCATCACCACCCTGGATGGTTCCGACCTAGAATATGTGGACATCTATAAGTACCTAGGTGTCTGGCTAGACCGTAAACTCTCCTTCCAGACTCATATCAAACATCTCCAATCTAAAATCAAATCTAGAGTCGGCTTTCTATTCCGCAACAAAGCCTTTTTCACTCACTCCGCCAAACTTACCCTAGTAAACCTGACTATCCTACCGATCCTCGACTTCGGCGATGTCATCTATAAAAAGCTTCCAATACTCTACTCAGCAAACTGGATGCAGTTTATCACAGTGCCATCCATTTTGTTACTAAAGCACCTTATACCACCCACCATTGCGACCTGTATGCTCTAGTCGGCTGACCCTCGCTACATATTTGTCGCCAGACCCACTGGCTCCAGGTCGTCTACAAGTCCATGCTAGGTAAAGCTCCGCCTTATCTCAGTTCACTGGTCACGATGGCAACACCCACCCGTAGCACGCGCTCCAGCAGGTGTATCTCACTGATCATCCCTAAAGCCAACACCTCATTTGGCCGCCTTTCCTTCCAGTTCTCTGCTGCCTGTGACTGGAACAAATTGCAAAAATTGCTGAAGTTGGAGACTTTTATCTCCCTCACCAACTTTAAACATCTGCTATCTGAGCAGCTAACTGATCGCTTCAGCTGTACATAGTCCATCGGTAAATAGCCCACCCAATTTACCTACCTCATCCCCATACTGTTTTTATTTATTTACTTTTCTGCTCTTTTGCACACCAGTATCTCTACCTGCACATGACCATCTGATCATTTTTCACTCCATTGTTAATCTGCAAAATTGTAATTATTCGCCTACTTCCTCATGCCTTTTGCAGACAATGTATATAGACTCTTTCTTTTGTTCAGCCTCAAGACCTTGTATCTGGTATTCCACTGATTGTTATATAAAGGTCAACAGAAGTATAGTATGCAAATTAACTGTCAGTAACAGTGATTACTTGACAACTTTACTACTCTACAGTACTCACCCCTAACATCCTAGCTATATTCTGTAGAATCAGTCACTGAATTATGTTTTTATAACCACAAGGAGTCTTACAATTAACCACATTGTTCTCATTGACCACCATGCCAGTAAATCATATTTCAAAGTAATACAAAAAAACATTCCTGAATGTGATATTTATTGCTGTTTTTCAGATAACTGCCTTGTATTTGCCTGAAGTATAGTGTTAGTAGTGGTATTACTGTGAAATGAACAGATGAATTCAGGAGACAGAGACGTAGAGTGACAGACAGCGGTCAACACGCTGATCTGGATAAAGTGTGCCTTGCTCTTGGCAAGCCTTTACACATAGTTACTGTTGCTCCAGGCATTGGCTGGTTGATCCATGGCTTCTAGTGAATGCCTGTTTCATGCCAGTACGTCAGAGGCCCTTGTAGATATCAGAAAGGATTGTTGCAAGCAATTTTTTATTTCTTAATGTGATCATTATTTTGGTAATTGACAATAAGTCTATAGTTTATTCATCAGTTGTTAAACTGAGTTTTTAGGGTTGTTAAGTTACTGCTACATTTCTTGATTTAAAAGTAGTAAATACAATTGGATACAACCTTGACAGCACGAGAGCTTAATTACCACGTTTCCATCACTTCTACTACCTATTGTAATGAAATCCACCTGTGAAGGTGTCAAACGCACCTCTTCAGTACATATCATATTGAGGCAACCCCTTATAGATTTGACGGTACAGACATACTTGAGTTGGTATGAAAAGTAACCATGATGAACTAGCACCAAGAGTTTTGCCAGGTTTATCTAAGTACCAATGCCACCCTCAGAGCAGACCAAATTTTTTAATTAAAAACTGAAATATCACATTTACATAAGTATTCAGAACTTAATGCAGTACCTGGTTTAAGCACCTTTGGAAGCGATTAAAGCCTTGATTCTTCTTGGGTATGGTCTGGGGCTGTTTTTCTTTGTTCGGGCTAACCCCTTAATGTAGTTCCAGTGAAGTGAAATCTTAACGCTACAGCATACAATGACATTCTAGACAATTCTGTACTTCCAACTTTGTGGGAACAGTGTGGGGAATGACCTTTCCTGTTTCAGAATGGCAATGCCCCCGTGTTTGAATGAGATGTTCGAAGAGCAGGTGTCCACATACAGTGCCTTGCGAAAATATTCGGGCCCCTTGAACTTTGCGACCTTTTGCCACATTTCAGGCTTCAAACATAAAGATATAAAACTGTATTTTTTTGTGAAGAATCAACAACAATTGGGACACAATCATGAAGTGGAACGACATTTATTGGATTTTTCAAAAAATTTTAACAAATCAAAAACTGAAAAATTGGGCGTGCAAAATTATTCAGCCCCCTTAAGTTAATACTTTGTAGCGCCACCTTTTGCTGCGATTACAGCTGTAAGTCGCTTGGGGTATGTCTCTATCAGTTTTGCACATCGAGAGACTGACATTTTTTCCCATTCCTCCTTGCAAAACAGCTCGAACTCAGTGAGGTTGGATGGAGAGGATTTGTGAACAGCAGTTTTCAGTTCTTTCCACAGATTCTCGATTGGATTCAGGTCTGGACTTTGACTTGGCCATTCTAACACCTGGATATGTTTATTTTTGAACCATTCCATTGTAGATTTTGCTTTATGTTTTGGATCATTGTCTTGTTGGAAGACAAATCTCCGTCCCAGTCTCAGGTCTTTTGCAGACTCCATCAGGTTTTCTTCCAGAATGGTCCTGTATTTGGCTCCATCCATCTTCCCATCAATTTTAACCATCTTCCCTGTCCCTGCTGAAGAAAAGCAGGCCCAAACCATGATGCTGCCACCACCATGTTTGACAGTGGGGATGGTGTGTTCAGGGTGATGAGCTGTGTTGCTTTTACACCAAACATAACGTTTTGCATTGTTGCCAAAAAGTTCAATTTTGGTTTCATTTGACCAGAGCACCTTCTTCCACATGTTTGGTGTGTCTCCCAGGTGGCTTGTGGCAAACTTTAAACAACACTTTTTATGGATATCTTTAAGAAATGTCTTTCTTCTTGCCACTCTTCCATAAAGGCCAGATTTGTGCAATATACGACTGATTGTTGTCCTATGGACAGAGTCTCCCACCTCAGCTGTAGATCTCTGCAGTTCATCCAGAGTGATCATGGGCCTCTTGGCTGCATCTCTGATCAGTCTTCTCCTTGTATGAGCTGAAAGTTTAGAGGGACGGCCAGGTCTTGGTAGATTTGCAGTGGTCTGATACTCCTTCCATTTCAATATTATCGCTTGCACAGTGCTCCTTCGGATGTTTAAAGCTTGGGAAATCTTTTTGTATCCAAATCCAGCTTTAAACTTCTTCACAACAGTATCTCAGACCTGCCTGGTGTGTTCCTTGTTCTTCATGATGCTCTCTGCGCTTTTAACGGACCTCTGAGACTATCACAGTGCAGGTGCATTTATACAGAGACTTGATTACACACAGGTGGATTGTATTTATCATCATTAGTCATTTAGGTCAACATTGGATCATTCAGAGATCCTCACTGAACTTCTGGAGAGAGTTTGCTGCACTGAAAGTAAAGGGGCTGAATAATTTTGCATGCCCAATTTTTCAGTTTTTGATTTGTTAAAAAAGTTTGAAATATCCAATAAATGTCGTTCCACTTCATGATTGTGTCCCACTTGTTGTTGATTCTTCACAAAAAAATACAGTTTTATATCTTTATGTTTGAAGCCTGAAATGTGGCAAAAGGTCGCAAAGTTCAAGGGAGCCGAATACTTTCGCAAGGCACTGTATGTAAATAAGGTATCTGTCTTTTTATTTGTAATACATTTGCAAAAATGTCTGGGCTATTGTGTGTAGATTGTTAATTAAGGAAAAAATATATTTTAATCATTTTTAGAATATGGCTGTCACATAATAAAATGTGGAAAAAAGGAAGGGGTCTGAATACTTTCCGAATGAGCTGTATGTCTCAATGTTATTCACACCAGTTCAAACTGTGCCTGCAAGGAGGTGCAAAACTGGGCCTGGCAAGCTCCCAAACCAAAACAACCTTGAAGAATGTCAGTACATTATATGGGCTTAACGCATACATGAGTGGAACGTGTCTACTACAATGGAAAGTAGAGGTCGTAATAGTGGTCCAGCCGTCAATACAAACTACAAATCTTGTCTACTCAGGAAGTCGCTTATTTTCACACACTTTTAATTCATTTAGTTCATTTGTTCAAATTACCAATTGGTACTGTTCCCGCAAAGTAAAGCCAGAAATGGTACAATCCAAGCAAAAGAACATGATATTTCTCACCTAACTACTCTTGGAAAAAGTATTATTTTCAATTGCATGTGCATTTTCTTGGAGGTTTGACTTTCACAGAGAAGGGGGTGATTTGTCTTGTTTAAAGCACAGCTAAATAGTTATTTGCATAATTTCACATCACAATGAATTCAGTGCAATGACAGTTTCATCTGAAATGGAAATTCCTGCTGTGCCTGGACTCAGAGATGGCATGCAACTGGCAAGGTCTCAATGACTCTCGTCAATATTAAGCTTAAATGACAGCAAATCTGCAAGTACTTAAATGTGATGCTGTTTAGAACATTCTTCAAAGCTTGTGAAAAGTTTCCAGTCCCAATATATGTTAACCTACTACTTAAACACACAGAGAAAGTGAGACAGAAGGAGATATGTGCAAAGCAGAGTAAAGGTTGCTGAATTTGGTACTGTACTGCACAACTGGGTAAAACTATATCAATGAGAACTTCAAATTCCTTTTTATCATAATGTACAAAACTGCCAGGGAGATTTTCAAGTGGAGTTATAAAACGTACCTTGAAACCAGCTGTCACCATACTGTCAATAGAGATTACTACAATTCAAGAAAGCATACAATGAAAGTTTTTGCAGAACTTCAAGCCAGCTTTGAAAATGCAAAATGCAATACAAAAGCATCAATGACAGATTAAAGTCGTTCCTTAATGAGGTAAAACAGATTAAAGTCCTTTAAGAAGGTTGTCCTTCACTAAGGTAAAATATACCCAGGATATGGTTCCTTCATCGCAATATTCAGATTTGGTGACACGCTGACAAGGTCATTGGATGTACAAGCTTTCATTTAAAACATAGACATGAGACCAGGACTGGGGTTAGTTGGGTCTATCAGAGCTGTCAATCAATTAATGACAATTATTGAGCAAGGAAACCCGTGGGAGGTGAGAGGGGGAATGAGAATGACCGTAGAGGAACAACACAGGGAACAGGATAAATTAAGGAGATTGGAAAATAATGACCAAACCTGAATTATATTACCAGTTCACACATGCAGATCTCTCACTTCAGAATCTCTGCCAAATGGGACAATGGAGCGTCATGACAATAATCTTTATGTTCTTTCAATCACCCACGATAACAATGTTTTTAGAACAGCACAAACTTGAACCAGCACAATATGGTGATGCACGCTAACCAGTCAGGTTATTCACTTGAGAGATACTAAATCAAATTGCTATCCTGTCATGAAATAACTCCATTTGATAGATACTGTATGTATGTCAACATTAGTTAAAGTTAAAAAATCAAGTGCATTGTGTAATTTAATAAAAATTACGAATGAAGTCGAGACCCAGTTGTAAACAGAAACAGAATACCAATTTACAAGTATACAGTGTTTAAGAAACTTGCTAACAACAAGAGTAGAAATGTGCCATCTACTGTAAGCAACCTCAGTAGGTTATGTAATTGTAACAAGGTGGATCATCCAAATCAATATGAAAGACTCTTTGATTAATGACAGGGGCTACTATTGAAACCAGGTTAGCACATTTTCATGAATAAAAAGGAGACCAAGGGAGACTATTTGTGGGAGGAACAGATAGTGGGGGGGAAGTGTGGTGCTCATATAAATAAAAAAGGGACAGAGTTCTGCACATTCTCAAATACAAGAGGAGAAAGGGTTCTGAAAGAGGAGGGCGAGACAGCGTTTTGAAATTCTCCAGCTGGCAGGCTTTAATTTTCCACCGTTCTAATTAAAATGCAAATTAAATGTATAATTAGCAACCACAGTATCCAAGAAACCACCTTGTGTGCAGCCCAAACATATGGGGAAACCAGCGGTGGGCAGCAATGTCCCTCTGAGGCAGCGGGGGCGGTTGGTTGGCTGGGTGAGTGGGTGGTTGGTTGTTCAGCCTCCTCCACTGAGGGGCTGTGCTGCTGGTGATCATGGGTCTGGGCAGGTGAAACTCCCAGCTCTGGATCTAATGGTTAACCTAGCCTCCTCAGCTGGAAGCCCTCTGAGCTCTATAGGAGACGAGTGGCAGGGGAGCAAAGCACAGTTCACTCTGCTGTCACTGGCCATGTCACAGGTCATTGCCTGTGTCACCTCAACTCTGGCCAAGTGCACTGGCCACTGCTACAGGGGTTATATCCTCCAGATCGAAAGGTCTCAGACTAAAATTAACCTCTGCTGACTCGCAGATAATTCATTGCTCATTGATGGGGGATTCATAGTAAACAGCTTGCTTTGATGTCTCTGTTACCTATCAGGAATAGAGGAGGATGCCAAACAGCTGTTTTACATGCATCCTTATATCAATAAATAGCTAGAATAAATAAAACAAGCTCATCAAATGTAATTCTCTGGCACTGAATAGCGGCTTGTTGTGATGAATGAGCTAGTTGTCACACAATATTTACTCTTAATCATGGTTTTAACCAAATTTATTTTCTATTAGTAATATTGTAGAAAGGTAAATGAAAGCCAGGCTATGGCAATGAAATTATGAGCTGTTTGGGTCATGAAAAATCTACAGTCAAGGGACTTTGAAAGCAATTATCATGAGACAGAATGATGACGAATGCAACCTGTAGTCATTAATATTTTCTATAATCAGTAGTCTTGTCCACGCAAGTCAGTCAGGTCACCATGGGTCAATTTGCCATTTTCTTTAAGGTGACTGCCTTTGTACTGACACTGCTGAAATGGCACCACCAATCACGCATCAGCTGTCACAGGCTAAAGTTGAGGTCACAGCCAATCCATGTCAAAGGAGAGGCCACTTCACATCTCCTCGTATGCTTTCAATGTGGACAGTCAGTCTGGTGACACTGTTCTGTGGGACCACTCCTCTTGAGGTTTAGAGCTAGTCTGTGATGGACTGGCCAGTGAGAGGGTCTTGGATGACCTTTTCAACACCTGTATCCCTCTGTCAGCTGAGTGGGACCTGTACTCCTGTTGCTCTGGGAAGTGTCCTGCCTAAAAGCCAGATTTATCTTGAAAACTGTCAGGTGAGTTAACAAGCGGGCCCAAAGCTTTGTGCAGACACTTTGATGTGGCCCGGTGTTACGGGTGACAATGTTTCCTCTCAGGTTGCTCTCTGAGAGCCATTCATCCCTGCTCAGAGACATGCACTGACACTTTGTCCACCACAACGATAGTGGAGGGGAGCTGTGTTCTTGCTTAAAGTTAGAATATTTTTTTCTACATACCTTTTTAGACTTATATCATTCATTTCTATATGCATTGTATCTTGAAGAATATTACTTCTAAATGCCTCATGAGCTTAGTTCAACTGTTGTACCCCATCAGAACCCAAAATATAAGCTTGTTTTATTCCAATGTTGGTAAACAACGTAAATGTAAAAACAACAAAAAACACTGTATAGCCTCAAAACATGGTTAAACTAAACATTTGATATCCCGAATGGTCAGTCCATGCATCCATTGCTGTCTATGAATTTGAGAGTGGTAGCATTTCTCCACCTGCATCCCTCATATTTTTAGTGAAACAGGGGCAGGGGGATGCTTTGTTATTGTTTCAATCAAGGATTCTAGCTTAGCATTTTAGACTTCACCATTTTTTGGGCCTGGATCTAAACAAAACACAATCATTAACAAAACAGGTTAATTCCCAAATGATTATGTTAATACCATTATCAATATTCAAACATCCAATTACAAAATATAAAACATCATAGATGTGAATTCCAGGTATGGGTTTAGCACTATTGAATGCAACATTCTGTTGACTAAGTAGAAGAGACCCACTGATGAAAAAGATTAATGTATGGGAATCCAATTTATGCATTTATCTATAGAGAACCTTAAAAGGAAACCTTTCAACATGTCCTAAAAGCGATATCCCGACTGCAGTGCCATGCAAAAAAGTCAAGATGATGTATGGTTGAGGCAAGGTGGAAGACATTTTAGGACAAAACCTAGCTCCCCAATACAATCGTTCACATTGTTTCCCTCTCTCTCAGAAATGTTTCTCCATGGCTGCTTGGCTGTGCCACCTGTTGCCTTGTTAATCATGCTGAGAAGATACTCATAAATCATAACATTCCGCAATTAATCAAGCTGTCAGCACCCAGGTCAGAGATCATGCGTGGAGAAGCCAAAGGTCATCTCCGGGGTGTGAAAGGGTCATGGTTGTGTGGCATCTCTTATTCTTGGGAGGTGTCAGGAGAGGAGCCAATGGAACAAAGGAGAAATCAAAGTCCAGCGACAGGGGGAGAAGGGGGGACAACCATACCAGGCCCAGAGAGGAGAAGTGGGTCCAGTGGACAAAGCAAGTCAAATTGACCTGTCATTACATGAAGAGAGCCTTGGCAGACTGCAACACTATCACACTCCAACATACTATTTCAAATGACAGAGTTCCCGGAACCTATTTGCATAATTAACAAGTAATTTCTCTTCGTTCATATGACTTTCATTAATTCGTCGAAGACTTCAGATGAATTGGCAGACACTATCTCAGGCATCTTCAACAGTAAAAAGAGCACCATGTAGCATCTGGGTTTTAATAACAAACAAAAAACCCAAGATAGAAAATATATATGTTTGAACTTTTTCTGAATCGTACAATGCCAATTGTGATAGGTTCCGGGTTGTAATCCAGGACGAGCCTTCTAAAAATAACATTTGGTATTGGCCATTTGGCCGCAGCAATTACACGTGTTTGCTTGCGTGTGCTGAATGTGTATTGTTGTGGCTATAGCCTCAGTCTGAAACACTTGAGGTTGACTTACCTACCACCATTTCACCCCTGGCAGACTGAACTGTTATCTGGCACGGACGCACAAATGGGAATGTGGGTTTGCAGATGGTGGCTTTGGCGTGGCTGTCAATGAAATTAGCCCACATGAAATCCAGCATGCCGTTTTGCAGAACTGGCACTTTTCTGTCTCCAGTCACATTGTTGGGTGAAGGCCTGTCTGTCGCCAAGCAGAGTTCAGTGAGAGGCCCTGAGATGCACTGTTACTACAGATTCTCAGAGCTGCTGCCAGGCCTGCTACTACCTGTGTTGTCCATGTTCAAATCCTCATCAACAGACATTATTGGACCAGCCCTGGCCAAGTCATAGGGGTCCAACTGCACTCACGCAGTTGTGAGGTCTATAAAGGGTTGTAGCGAGAGCCCTGTAGACTACATGAAGGCTGCTGATATAAGTGTTCTTATAATTCAATTAATATATTTTTTCCCCTTTGGGTGCAATTCATGTGTATTCATACAGTAAGTGTGAAGTGATCCTTCCATACACAGAAAATAGCTCCAAGGACAGATGTGTCTTCTGACCGACCACCTGCACAGTCCATAAATGTTGCTATGGTCAATTTCTTAAAAGGACATCATCTTGATTTCTTATTATTTCCCTACAATCAATTCCTTGGAATGCATACAATCTCAAAATAATCCATAATTTTGTATTTCATTCCTACAATCCATAACCCTCATTCCCACTACAATTTGTCTAAAACAATATAATTTGTCAGTGCATGTCAATGCCAGGTGTTTATGCAAGGCCTCTGAAAAGCAAAGTACATTAAGTCTGATATGCCCTTCCACTCATAGTGTGAGGGGTCATTCATAGATGATAATTAGAACATCCATAAAATCTTGAGCTTAATGTACTATACATCAAGGCTGAACTTTAGCCATCTCAGCACATCAATCAATCTGCACTATGTATTTGTCATTGCATTAGCAAGCCTTGATGACATTTAAGTCCTACAAATGTTGTTGTTAGCCTTTCAGTGCCTACTTACTTACTTCCCCATAAATGTCATGTGTTTGGATCATTGAGTGGCAAGTTTAGTTATGCAATGGTTGCTGGGGAAAAATGTCAAAATGCATTTACTACTATTTAGGGTCAATTATGAGGAACACTTATTTAAATGACATTACAAAGCCACTGAAATGAACTTTACGTGCCAGACTGTGAAAATCACGCATATGAAAATCTTATATTTTTGGGTTGACGTATGCAGTATATTTTGTATAAGCTAATGCTAAAAGACATACATTTTAAGAGAAAGAAAGACAAAAGGATCTAAAATTAGGAACACTTTACACCTTGAAGCCACAAAGAATCTATGTACCAGTGCCAATAGCGCCTGTTTAACAGTTTGATTAAATGCTTTAATCAATCACTATCGCAGCCTGTTTATTAATCACTTTATCAAGCAGTTGATGCATTGCTGCTTTTAATGGACTCCATTTATTTTGATTTCTCCCCTCTACATCGAAGGGGCTCTCCGAATCTAGGCAGATTAAAGAGGGATGTTTGGGGGTAGTGGTGAGAACACAGGCTGGAGCCCACTCCCTTAACTTCATTACAATCGCCGTCCTCAGACTTAACCAATTTATTTGTGGCAATATGTGCCCTGAGCAATTGCTAGGTAAACCACACAGTTTAGCTCAGATAAACAGGTGGCCATTAATGTGTCTTCTCACCTGACAGAGTGGTGATATATGATCCTAATAAGATTAATATCCACTCGTTTTATTCCCTCTCTCTGACCCTATGGGCCAATTTTAGTGTTTCTCCTCCTTGATCTCAGCCTGTTGCTCAAATTTTGTGTGGATAGAAATATACAGTTCCTTTGGAAAGTATCAGACCTCTTGACTTTTACCTTACAGCCTTATTCTAAAATTGGTTAAATGTTTTTTTTTTTATCCCAGTCTTAGGTCAGTTAGGATCCCCACTTTATTTTAAGAATGTGAAATAAGTCAGAATAATAGTAGAGATGATTATTTAGATCAGCTATTATTTCTTTCATCACATTCCCAGTGGGTCAGTGGGTCAGAACTCAATTAGTATTTGGTAGCAATGCCTTTAAATTGTTTAACTGAGGACAAAAGTTTCAGGTAGCCTTCCACAAGCTTCCCACAACAAGTTGGGTGAATTTTGGCCCACTCCTCCTGACTGAGCTGGTGTAACAGAGTCAGGTTTGTAGGCTTCCTTGCTTGCACACGCTTTTTCAGTTCTGCCCACAAATGTTCTATGGGATTGAGGTCAGGGCTTTGTGATGGCCACTCCAATACCTAGACTTTGTTGTCCTTAAGAAATTATGCCACAACTTTGGAAGTATGCTTGGGGTCATTGTCCATTTGGAAGATTAATTTGCGACCAAGCATTAACTTCCTGACTGATGTCTTGAGATGTTGCTTCAATACTGTATATCCACATAATTTTCCTGCCTCATGATGCCATCTATTTTGTGAAGTGCACAAGTATGTTCATCTCTAGGAGACATTCGTACCCGTTTCCTCCAGCATCTTCACAAGATCCTTTGCTGTTGTTCTGATTGACTGATTTGCACTTTTCGCACTAAAGTACATTCATCTCAAGGAGACAGAATGCGTCTCCTTTATGAGTGGTATGACGGCTGCGTGGTCCAATGGTGTTTATACTTGCGTACTATTGTTTGTACAGATGAACGTGGTACCTTCAGGCATTTGGAAATTGCCCCCAAGGATGAACCAGATTTGTGGAGATCTACAATTTTTATTTTCTGAGGTCCTGGCTGATTTATTTTGATTTTCCTATCATGTCAAGCAAAGAGGACCTGAGTTTGAAGGTAGGCCTTGAAATACATCCACAGGTACACCTCCAACTGACTATAATAATGTCAAATAACCTATCAAAAGCTTCTAAAGCCATGACATAATTTTCTGAAATTCTGCTGTTTAAAGGCACAGTCAACTTAGTGTATGTAAACTTCTGACCCACTAGAATTGTGATACAGTGAATTATAAGTGAAATAATCTGTCTGTAAAAAATGGTTGGAAAAATTACTTGTGTCATGCACAAAGTAAATATCCTAACCGACTTGCCAAAATTATAGTTTGTTAACAAGACATTTGTGGAGTGGTTGAAAAACAAGTTTTAATGACTCCAACCTAAGTGTATGTAAACTTCCAACTTCAACGGTGTACTCATTCCATGGTTTTTCTTTAATTTTACAATATTATAGATTGTAGCATAATAGTGACGACATCAAAACTATTAAATTATACTATTAGAATCATATAGCAAGCAAAAAAGTGTTAAACAAATCAAAATGTATTTGAGATTTGAGATTCTTCAAAGTAACCACCGTTGCCTTGATGACAGCTTTGCATTCTCTTAACTTGCTTCATGAGGTAGTCACCTGGAATGCACCTCAACTCAATTGAGATTTGTTTAACTCTTTTTTGGTTACTACATGATTCCATATGTGTTATTTCATAGTTTTGATGTCTTCACTATTATTCTACAAGTAGAAAATAGCAAAAAATAAAGAAAAACCTTTGAATGAGTAGGTGTGTCTAAACTTTTGACTGTTACTGTAAGTATTCGGACCCTTTACTCAGTACTTTGTTGTAGCACTTTTGGCAGCTATTACAGCATAGAGTCTTCCTGGGTATGACGATACAAGCTTAGCACATCTGTATTTGCGGAGATTCTCCCATTCTTCTCTGTAGATCCTCTCAAGGTTGGATGGGGAGCATTGATGCACATCTATTTTCAGGTCTCCCCAGAGATGTTTGATCGGTTTCAAGTCCGGGCTCTGGCTGGGCCACTCAAGGACATTCAGAGACTTGTCCCAAAGCCACTCCTGCATTGTCTTGGCTGTGTGCTGAGGGTTGTTGTCCTGAGGTCCTGAGCGGTCTGGAGCAGGTTTTCATCAAGAATCTCTCTGTACTTTGCTCCGTTCATCTTTGCCTCGATCCTGACTAGTCTCCCAGTCACTGCCGCTGAAAAACATCCACACAGCGTGATGCTGCCACCACCATGCTTCACCGTAGGGATGGTGCCATGTTTCCTCCAGACGTGATGCTTGGCATTCAGGCCAAAGAGTTCAATCTTGGTTTCTTCAGACCAGAGAATCTTCATTCTCAATGTCTGAGAGTACTTTCGGTGCCTTTTGGCAAACTCCAGGCCGACTGTCATGTGCCTTTTACTAAGAAGGGGCTTCTATCTGGCCATAAAGGCCTGATTGGTGAAGTACTGCAGAGATGGTAGTCCTTCTGGAAGGTTCTCCCATCTCCACAGAGGAACTCTGGAGCTCTGTCAGTGACCTCCCTGACCAAGGCCCTTATCCCCCGATTGCTCAGTTTGGTCGGGCGGCCAGCTCTAGGAAGAGTCTTGGTGGTTCCGAACTTCTTCCATTTAAGAATGATGCAGGCCACTATGTTCTTGGAGATCTTCAATGCTGCAGACATTTTTTGGTACCCTTCCCCAGATCTGTGAATCGACACAATCCTGTCTTGGAGCACAATGGACAATTCTTTCGACCTCATGGCTTGGGCTTTCCTCTGACATGCACTGTTAACTTTGGGACCTTATATAGACAGGTGTGTGTTTTTCCAAATGATGTCAAATCAATTGAATTTACCACAGGTGGACTCCAATGAAGTTGTAGAAACATCAAGGATCATCAATGGAAACAGGATGCACCTGATCTCAATTTCGAGTCTCATAGCAAAGGGTCTGAACATTTATGTAAATAAGGTATTTCTGTTTTTGCTTTGTCATTATGGGGTATTGTGTGTAGATAGCAAAAATATATATATTTATCAATTCTAGAATAAGGCTACAACGTACATTTGTTTGGAAAAAGTCAAGGGGGCTGAACAGTTTCTGAAGATACTGTACATAGGGCCTAGTGGTCCCGAATGGTGCAGCGGTCTAAGGCACTGCATCTCAGTGCAAGAGGCGTCACTACAGTCCCTTGTTTGAATCCAGGCTGTATCACATCAGGCTGTGATTGGGAGTTCCATATGGCGGCGCACAATTGGCCCAGCGTCGTCCGGGTTTGACCGTCATTGTAAATAAGAATTTCTAATTAAATGACTTGCCTAGTTACATTTTGGAATAACTATAAGAGGCAGCCCAAACAAACCACCTTATTGTTAGAGCTGAAAAATAAACCTGATTGTCTGTCTTTTCTTTGCCCCTTTAGTGGGATAGAGTTTTTTTCTCAATTTTATACAGCTTTGAAGTAGTCCTTGAACTTGCCATGTTCTGGTCAGAAATGGCCACAATTAGCAAACAATCCATCCCCCTTTTAGCCTTCCCCACCAACCCACTCACTTCCCCCTAACACCATACACATTCACACTCAGAGACAGACCCTCTGACTCATCCACATTTCCTTCTGTCTGCACTTCTGCTTCTCCTTATCTCTCCGTTGTGTCCTAAAAAGCTATTGTTTGCGTCATCTGAAACTCTACTCTTATAGACACCAGTGGAAAAAAACAAGCGTGCACAGGTTTTGAACACTGAATAAAAAAGTGCACTTAAGTGGTCTTCTCTTGCCCCCATCACCCCTAGCCTCCACCCCTCCTCCACATGAGAAGGGCTGCAGGGGGACTGCAAGGGGACGCCAGCAGGGCAATGACAAACTTGAAAGCAGCCAACATTTGCAGCACTCTCGAAAAACAAGCATTTCACACCTGAAGCCTTTCATGCAAGGCCTCGAGGCATCCCCTTCAAGGCATTTAATTGGCTATTGCTTCAGAGCTCGTTGAGCGCACCAATTATGGGGAGGTGACAGGCAGCCAGGTACAGATGTAGGATCTTAATTTGGCAGGAGGATTTGAATATCTAAAGAAACATTTAGAATCACCACCAGGGGACAGCTGGAAGCGGTGTTTGTATGCAATGCAGTACCGGACCTACATTGTACCTTCGACTGCCAGTCCACTGGGCGCCAGTTTAAGTAGCCTATGTAGGCTAAATGCAGGCTATAGCGTGTCTTGTGTGAATTCCTACGTGAATTATTATAAATTTAAATATTTGTAGGGGGTAGATGTATTTTTTGTTAGGGAAAATCAGTTGTTTTGTGTTTAGTGAGTCAGCCAGATCAGAGGCAATAGGGATGACCAGGGTTGTTCTCTTGATAAGTGCATTCATTTGACAATTTTCCTGTCCTGCTAGCCATTCAAAATGTAACAAGTACTTTTGGGTGTCAGTGTCACACCCTGACCATAGTTTGCTTTGTATGTTTCTATGTTTTGTTTGGTCAGGGTGTGATCAGAGTGGGCATTCTATGTTGGATGTCTAGTTTGTCTGTTTCTGTGTTTAGGCCTGATATGATTCTCAATCAGAGGCAGGTGTTAGTCATTGTCTCTGATTGGGAACCATATTTAGGTAGCCTGTTTTGTGGGTGATTGTCTATGTTGATTGCTTGTGGCAGCACAGTTCTCATTAGCTTCACGGTCGTTATTTCGTTTGTTGTTTTTGTATAGTGTGTTTCTTTATTAAAATTCAAGATGAACCCATACCACGCCGCATTTTGGTCCTCCGATCCTTCTCGCCTCTCCTCTTCAGATGAAGAGGAGGACGTCCGTGACAGTCAGGGAAAATGTATGGAGTAAAAATAACATTAATTTCTTTAGGAATGTAGTGAAGTAAAAGTTGTCAAAAATATAAAAAGTACAGATACCCCAAAAAACAAATTAAGTAGTACTTTAAAATATGTTTAACCGAGTACTTCACACCATTGAAGAAAAGGCACCCACGAAGAAAATTCCACATTTGTTTAGCTATTTTGCACTGTTACATTTGTATTGGTGTTTCGTTTCATGTCCAATGTGTTCAGGGTGTTGTTACACATAATTTGTAGTGTGCATTATGAGCATCGTAGCCTATCATTTCACTTCCCCTAGCTGTGAGAACCATGGCATGAGCACGGGCTGACTTGGCACTGCTGTAGTGCTGTAGTGCATCTTGCCAGCAGCCTACCAAACGTTGCACAGGTCCATTACAATGTACAAAAGAGTGTCTCTAGTCCAAACCGTTCAATAGTTAAGCTATCCATATTACCGGAGATACATATTATTATTTATATTTCATGCGCCGAATACAACAGGTGTAGACCTTACAATGAAATGCCTACTTACAAGCCCTTAACCAACAATGCAGTTAAAAAAATAATAATAAATAAAAGTACAAAATTATTAAAAGAGCAGCAGTAAAATAACAACAGCGTGGCTATATACAGGGGGTATTGGTACAGAGTCAGTATGCGGGGGCACCGGTTTGTCGAGGTAATATGTAAATGTAGGTAGAGTTATTAAAGTGACTATGCATAGATAATAACAGAGTAGCAACAGCGTAAAGGGGGGGGGGGCAATGCAAATAGTCTGGGTAGCCATTTGATTAGATGTTCAGGATTCTTATGGCTTGGGGGTAGAAGCAGTTTAGAAGCCTGTTGGACCTAAACTTGGCACTCCGGTACCACTTGCCATGCGGTAGCAGAGAGAACAGTCTATGACGAGGGTGGCTGGAGTCTTTGACAATATTTAGGGCCTTCCTCTGACACCGCCTGGTATAGAGATCCTGGATGGCAGGAAGCTTTGCCCCAGTGATGTACTGGGCCGTACACACTACCCTCTGTAGTGCCTTGCAGTCGGAGGCCGAGCAGTTGCCATACCAGGCAGTAATGCAACCCATCAGGATGCTCTCGATGGTGCAGCTGTAGAACATTTTGAGGATCTGAGGACTCATGCCAAATCTTTTCAGTCTCCTGAGGGTGAATAGGTTTTGTCGTGAAGAGTGTCTTGGTGTGCTTTGACCATGTTAGTTTGTTGGTAATGTGGGCACCAAGGAACTTGATGCTCTCAACCTTCTTCACTACAACCGCGTTGATGAGAATGGGGGCATGCTCGGTCCTCCTTTTCCTGTAGTCCTCAATCATCTCTATTGTCTTGATCACGTTGAGGGAGAGGTTGTTGTCCAGGCACCACATGGCCAGGTCTCTGACCTCCTCCCTATAGGCTGTCTTGTCGTTGTTGGTGATCTGGCCTACCACTGTTGTGTCATTGGAAAACTTAATGATTATGTTGGAGTCATGCTTGGCCACGCAGTCATGAGTGAACAGGGAGGACAGGAGGGGACTGAGGACGCACCGCTGAGGGGCCCCCGTGTTGAGGATCAGCGTGGTGGATGTGTTGTTACCTACCCTTACCACCTGGGGGCGGCCGGTCAGGAAGTCCAGGATCCAGTTGCAGAGGTAGGTGTTTAGTCCCAGGGTCCTTAGCATAGTGATGAGCTTTGAGGGCACTATGGTGTTGAACTGTAGTCAATGAATAGCATTCTCACATAGGTGTTCCTTTTGTCCAGGTGTGAAAGGGCAGTGTGTAGTGCAATAGAGATTGCATCATTGGTGGATTTGTTGGGGCGGTATGCAAATTGGAGTGGGTCTAGCGTTTCTGGGATAATGGTGTTAATGTGAGCGATGACCAGCCTTTCAAAGCACTTCATGGCTACAGACGTGAGTGCTACGGGTCGGTACTCATTTAGGCAGGTTACCTTAGTGTTCTTGGGCACAGGGACTATGGTGGTCTCCTTGAAACATGTTGGTATTACAGACCCAGTAAGGAAGAGGTTGAAAATATCAGTTAAGACACTTGCCAGTTGGTCAGTGCATGCTCAGAGTACACGTCCTGGTAATCCGTCTGGCCCTGCGGCATTGTGAATTTTGACCTGTTTGAAGGTCTTACTCACATCGGCTGGGGAGAGCTGTTGTGCTCTCATGCATGTTTCAGTGGTACTTGCCTCGAAGCGAGTTTAGTAGGCTTGTGTCACTGGGCAGCTCTTGGCTGTGCTTTCACTTGTAGTCTGTAATAGTTTGCAAGCCCTGCCACATCCGACAAGCATCGGAGCTGGTGTAGTGCGATTCGATCTTGGTCCTGTATTGATACTTTGCCTGTTTGTTGGTTTGTCGGAGGGCATAGCGAGATATCTTCTAAGCTTCCAGTTTAGAATCCCGCTCCTTGAAAGCGGCAGATCTACCCTTTAGCTCGTTGCGGATGTTGCCTGTAATCCATGACGTTGGATGGGGTATGTACAGTTGAAGTTGGAAGTTTACATACACTTAGGTTGGAGTCATTAAAACTCATTTTTCAACCACTCCACAAATGTCTTGTTCACAAACTATAGTTTTGGCAAGCCGGTTAGGACATTTACATTGTGCATGACACAAGTAATTTTTCCAACAATTGTTTACAGACATATTATTTCGCTTATAATTCACTGTATCACAATTCCAGTGGGTCATAAGTTTACATACACTAAGTTGACTGTGTCTTTAAACAGCTTAGAGAATTGCAGAAAATTATGTCATGGCTTTAGAAGCTTCTGATAGGCTAATTGACATTATTTGAGTCAATTGAAGGTGTACCTGTGGATGTATTTCAAGGCCTACCTTCAAACTAAGGTCCTCTTTGCTTGACATGATGGGAAAATCAAAAGAAATCAGCCAAGACCTCAGAAAAAAAATTGTAGATCTGGTTCATCCCTGGGAGCAATTTCCAAACGCCTGAAGGTACCACGTTCATCTGTACAAACAATAGTACGCAAGTATAAACACCATGGGACCATGCAGCCGCCATACCGCTCAGAAAGGAGATGCATTCTGTCTCCTTGAAATGAATGTACTTAGTGGGAAAAGTGCAAATCAATCAATCAGAACAACAGCAAAGGACCTTGTGAAGATGCTGGAGGAATCAGGTACAAAAGTATCTATATCCACAGTAAAACAAGTCCTATATCGACATAACCTGAAAGGCTGCTCAGCAAGGAAGAAGCCACTGCTCCAAATCCGCCATAAAAAAGCCAGACTACGGTTTGCAACTGCACATGGGGACAAAGATGGTACTTTTTGGAGAAATGTCCTCTGGTCTGATGAAACAGAAATAAAACTGTTTGGCCATAATGACCATCATTATGTATGGAGGAAAAAGGGGGAGGCTTGCAAGCCGAAGAACACCATCCCAACCTTGAATCATGGGGGGTGGCAGCATCATGTCGTGGGGGTGCATTTCTTGGAGGGACTGGTGCACTTCACAAAATAGATGGCGTCATGAGGTGGGAAAATGATGTGGATATATTGAAGCAACATCCAAGATATCTCAAGGCTAGCTTATTAAAACAGAAATTTGCATCCAGTAGCTCGAACTCCAAAAAGTTTTGGGACACTGTAAAGTCCATGGAAAATAAGAGCACCTCCTCCACTGTCACCACCGATAAATCCACGATAATCGAGAATTTCAAGAAGTATTTCTCTACGGCTGGCCATGCATTCCTCCTGGCTACTCCAACCCCGGCCAACAGCTACACACCCCCCGCAGCTACTTGCCCAAGCCTCCCCAGATTCTCCTTCTCCTTCACCCAAATCCAAATAGCAGATGTTCTAAAAGAGCTGCGAAACCTGGACCCGTACAAATCAGCTGGGCTAGACAATCTGGAACCTCTCTTTCTAAAATTATCCACCACCATTGTTGCAACCCCTATTACCAGTCTGTTCAACCTCTCTTTCGTATCGTCCGAGAACCCTAAAGATTGGAAAGCTGCCGCGGTCATCCCACTATTCAAAGGGGGTGACACTAGATCCAAACTGTTATAGACCTATATCCATCCTGCCCTGCCTTTCTAAAGTCTTCGAAAGCCAAGTTAACAAACAGATCACTGACCATTTCGAATCCCACCGTACCATCTGCGCTGTGCAATCCGGTTTCTGAGCTGGTCATGGGTGCACCTCAGCCACGCTCAAGGTACTAAACTATGTCATATCTGCCATCAATAAAAGACAGTACTGTGTAGCCGTCTTCATTGACCTGGCCAAGGCTTTCGACTCTGTCAATCCTTATCGGTAGACTCAACAGCCTTGATTTCTCAAATGACTGCCTTGCCTGGTTCACCAACTACTCTGATAGAGTTCAGTGTGTCAAATCGGAGGGCCTGTTGTCCGGACTTCTGGCAGTCTCTATGGGGGTACCACAGAATTCAATTCTCGGGCCGACTATTTTCTCTGTATATATCAACGATGTCGCTCTTTCTGTGGGTGATTCCCTGATCCACCTCTACGCAGACGACACCATTCTGTATACATCTGGCCCTTCTTTGGACACTGTGTTAACTAACCTCCAAACGAGCTTCAATGCCATACAACTCTCATTCCGTGGCCTCCAACTGCTCTTAAACGCTAGTAAAACCGAATGCATGCTTTTCAACTGTTCGCTGCCCGCACCCGCCCGCCCGACTAGCATCAGTACTCTGGCCGGTTCAGACTTAGAATATGTGGACAACTACAAATACCTAGGTGTCTGGCTAGACTGTAAACGTTCCTTCCAGACTCATATTAAACCTCTCCAATCCAAAATTAAATATAGAATCGGCTTCCTTTTTCGCAACAAAGCCTCCTTCACTCACGTCGCCAAACATAACCTCATAAAAATGACTAGCCTATCGATCCTCGATGATGTCATTTACAAAATAGCTTCCAATACTCTACTCAGCAAACTGGATGCAGTCTACCACAGTGCCAGCACTTGTCACCAAAGCCCCTTATACCACCCACAACTGCGATCTCTATGCTCTAGTCAGCTGGCCTTCGCTACATATTCGTCGCTAGACCCACTGGCTCCAGGTCATCTATAAGTCTATGCTAGGAAAATCTCCGCCTTACCTCAGCTCACTGGTCACAATAACACCCACCCACGGCACGCGCTCCAGCAGGTATATCTCACTGGTTGTCCCCAAAGCCAACACCTGCTTTGGCCACATTTCCTTCCAGTTCTCTGCTGCCAATGACTTGAACGAATTGCAAAAATTGCTGAAGCTGGAGATTTATATTTCCCTCACTAACTTTAAACATCAGTTATCTAAGAAGCTAACCAATCACTGCAGCTGTACATAGCCCATCTGTAAATTGCCCATCCAATCTACCTACCGCATCCCCATATTGTTTTTATTTACTTTTCTGCTATTTTCCACACCAGTTTTTCTACTTGCACATCATCATCTGCTCATCTATCACTCCAGTGTTAATATGCTAAACTTCGCTACTATGGCCTATTCACTGCCTTACCTCCTCACGCCATTTGCACACACTGTATATAGACATTTTTTTCTATTGTGTTATTGACTGTTTGCTTGTTTATTCCATGTATAACTCTGTGTTGTTGTTTGTGTCGCTCTGCTCTGCTTTATCTTGGCCAGGTCGCAGTTGTAAATGAGAACTTGTTCTCAACTAGCTTACCTGGTTAAATAAAGGTGAAAAAAAACATCAGTCAGAAGTTAAAACTTGGTCACAAATGAGTCTTCCAAGTGGACAATGACTCCAAGCATACTTCCAAAGTTGTGGAAAAATGGCTTAAGAACAACAAGGTCAAGGTATTGGAGTGGACATCACAAAGCCCTGACCTCATCCTATAGAAAATTTGTGGGCAGAACCGAAAAAGCGTGTGCAAGCAAGGAGGCCTACAAACCTGACTCAGTTACACCAGCTCAGTGAGGAAGAATCAGTCAAAATTCACCCAACTCATTGTGGGAAGCTTGTGGAAGGCTACCCGAAACGTTTGACCCAGGTTAAACAATTTAAAGGCAATGCTACTAAATACTAATTGTATGTAAACTTCTGACCCACTGGGAATGTGATGAAAGAAATAATTGCTGAAATAAATAATTCTCTCTACTATTATTTTGACATTTCACATTCTTAGATTCCATGAACACAGGATGAGATGTTACTATCCTTTGTGCAAGCACTTCCAAGAGTTAATGAACAGTGAGCGTGGTGAAATTTGGGGAGCGCATCGTCAGTAGTGTTAAAATAAAGTGATGATCCTAACTGTCCTAAGACAGGGAATTTTTACTATAATTAATTGTCAGGAATTGTGAAAAACTGAGTTTAAATGTAATTGGGTAAGGTGTATGTAAACTTCCGACTTCAACTGTACGTACAGATACTGTGGGGACGACGTCATCGATGCACTTATTGATGAAGCCAGAGACTGATGTGGTGTACTCCTCAATGCCATCAGAAGAATTCCAGTAACATATTCCAGTCCGAGCTAGCAAAACAGTCCTGTAGCTTATCATCTGCTTCATCTGATCACTTTTTTTATTGACCGAGTCACTAGTGCTTCCTGCTCTATTATTTGCTTGTAAGTAGGAATGTGAAGGATAGATTTATGGTCAGATTTTGCAAATGGAGGGCGAGGGAGAACTTTGTACGTGTCTGTGTGTAGAGTAAAGGTGGTCTAGAGTTTTTCCCCCATTGTTGAACATTTAACATGCTGGTAGAAATGAGGTAACCCGGATTTAAGTTTCTCTGCATTAAAGTCCCCGGCCACTAGGAGTGCCACTTCTTGATGAGCGATTTCCTGTTTGCTTATGACTGTATACAGCTCATTGAGTATGGTCTTAGTGCCAGCATCGGTTTGTGGTGGTAAATAGACAGCTACGAAGAATATAGATGAAATCTAGGTAGATAGAGTATCTCATGATAAGCTGTAGACCACACTACCTCAGGCGCGCAAAACCTTGAGACTTCCTTAGATATCGTGCACCAGCTGTTGTTTACAAATATAAATTGGCCGCCACCCCTTGTCTTACCAGAGGCTGCTGTTCTATCCTGCCGATACAGTGTATAACCCACCAGCTGTATGTTATTCATGTTGTCATTCAGCCACTACTCTGTGAAACATAAGATATTGCAGTTGGTAGGATATATGCGATTGTAGTTTTGCCACTTTATTATCCAGAGATTGTACTTTGGCCAATAGTACCGATGGCAAAGGCAGATTAGCCCCTCGTTGCCAGATCCTCACAAGGCACCCCGATTTCCTTCCGCAATACCTCCTGTCTCCTTCTCCTGCGAATGACAGGGATGAGAGCCTGTTCAGGTGTATGGAGTAAATCTCTCTCTTCCAACTCGTTATTTTTTTTTGTTTGTCCAGTTCAAGGTGAGGAATTGCTGTTCTGATGTCCAGAAGCTCATTTTGGTCAGAAGAGACGGTAGCAGCAACATTATGTACAAAATAAGTTACAAACAATGCGAAAAAACTAACAAAATAGCACCTTTTATGGCTGCCCGTACAGGGATCAACATCAGCGGAAATTTCAGAGTGACAACTAATAGTACTCGATACAACTCAAACGTTCATTAAAACACACATGCAGGGTACTCAATTAAAGCTACACTCGTTGTGAATCTAGCTAACATGTCAGATTTTTAAAATGCTTTTCGGCGAAAGCATGAGAAGCTATTATCTGATAGCATGCAACCCCCGAAATACCCAAAGGGGACGTAAACAGAATAATTAGAGTAGCCGGCGCTACACAAAACGCAGAAATAAAATATAAAACATTCATTACCTTTGACGAGCTTCTTTGTTGGCACTCCTATATGTCCCATAAACATCACAATTGGGTCTTTTTTTCGATTAAATCCGTCCATGTATACCCAAAATGTCCATTTATGAAGCCCGTCTGATCAGGAAAAAACTGCTTTCCAAAACGCAACGTCATTTTTTTAAATTAAAAAAGTTGCCTATAAACTTTGACAAAACACTTCAAACTACTTTTGTAATCAAACTTTAGGTATTAGTAAACGTTAATAATCGATCAAATTGATCACGGGGCTGTATTCAATAGCAGCAAGTCTTGAAATCATGGTCCATATTCTCCCTTTCATAACTTCCTCCGGTGTACCCGAAGACAGGAAGTGCCTATTCCTCATCTCACCAAGGATAAACTTCAACTCAATTGTCAGTACTGGCGACATCGTGTGGAAGCTGTAGGCATTGTAAACTGGACGCTATCTATTTTCCCTTGCCATAGACAATACAGAGACTGGCGGAGGGATATTTTTTAAATGTTTTTTGTGAACAGTTTTCCTTGGGATTTTGCCTCCTACACACGTTCTGTTATAGTCACAGACATGATTTAACCAGTTTTAGAGACTTCAGAGTGTTTTCTATCCACACATACTAATCATATGCATATACTATATTCCTGGCATGAGTAGCAGGATGTTGAACTTTTGCGCGATTTTTAACAAAAAAGCTGCAAAAATTCGCAGCCTCTTTAAGAGGTTTTAAGAGCCCATAAAACGTCAGCCATCCTCTCCGGCGCCATTCACGGACGCAATTTATGTAACATGCCAAAACTTGAGATAATAATAGATGGCAAAGTAAAAAGATACTGGTTTCCACTAGGAATTATGTAAAAATGGATGGTCTTGAGGTTGCATGGGCAGAAATACTTCTTCCTAAATGTCATCCTATACTTGTTGGTGTGTGTGCTATCGGCCTCATAAGCAGAATAACTTCTATGATTTACTTGAATCGAATTGATGTGATCACAATGTATTGGCTAACAGAGAATGTATTCTTCTTGGCGATTTTAATACAAATATGCAGTTGTCACCCAAGAAAAGAACACAAGTAAATGCCCTGTATAACCTTAATCAGTTATCTGGACTATAACAACTGGTTGTTGAGCCAACCCGGGTGTGTATTGACAGTAAATCAACTTTGGATTTGATTATTGTATCAGATCAAGAGAATGTATGTCAGTCAGGAGTCTTAAATATTGGTTTTAGTGGTCATATGGTAACCTACTGTACCAGTAAGAAATCCAAAATGCTACTAGAGCCAGGTAATAAATACATGAAGGGACGGTCTATGAAAAGAAACTCAGAAGAACGTTTTGTAGAAGTATTTGGAATTTTGGATTGGTCTCATGTACTAAACTGTGATGATGTTGATCAAGCTTGGTATCTTTTTAAAGATCTGTTTCTCTCTGTACTCGACTCTCTGGCTCCAATGAAACAAATTTGAATCAAACAGCGGTCAGGGAAATGGATCACTTCCGAGATCTTAGACCTCATAAGGAAAAGGGATCGCTAACTGGCCAGATTCAGTAGGACAAATCTAAAACAAGATTATGATGGTTATATTAACTGTAGAAACCAAGCAAGATACAAAATGGATAAGGCCAAATCCCAACATGATATAGATGCCGTTAATGACAACTTACATCCGCCTCGTGAACTGTGGAAAATTTTAAAGGACATTGGCTCAAAAATTCCCCATAAGGTAAAATACTGTATTTTTGGCCTGGATATTGATGATATTTTATGTTATGACCAGGTAAAGGTTGCAAATTATTTTAACACATTTTTTTACCACTATAGCCACATCTCTGGTTAAGAAGTTACCCACCTGCTCTGGACACTATGGCCAGTCTTTCATGAACAACCTTTAGCATAGCAAAGGTACAACACATTATTTGTTTGAGCTGTGCATGGTAACAGAGGACAAAGGTTCCAATCTACTATGCTTATTAATAAGCACAAAGAAAGCAACTGGGCTGGATAACCTTCCTGCAAGATTCATAAAGGATAGTGCTTGTGTGTCACTGCTAAAATGATGACGCATATTGTAAACCTTTCTATTTGTAGTGGTACATTTCCCAAGGATCTCAAAACAGCCCGGGTGGTTCCACTCCACAAGAAGAGCAGTAAAACAAATGTAGGAAACTACAGGCCTATGCCAATCCTCAGCACCTTATCCCAAGTCGTTGAGAGATTTGTTTTTAATCAACTTAAGGGATACCTTCTCGAGCACAAACTTCTTTATGAACTACAATCTGGCTTTGGAACAGCTCATTCTACTGATACTTTCCTTATCCACCTTTTTGACCACATTAAGCAGGAAAGTGAGAAGGGGAAATATACAGGTATGGTCATGTTAGACTTGCAGAAAGCTTTTAACACTGTGGACCATGATATTCTCCTGATGAATCTGAAATGCATGGGTCTTTATTATGTAGAAGGGAATT
Organism: Oncorhynchus tshawytscha; assembly: GCF_018296145.1. Taxonomy (NCBI): domain Eukaryota; kingdom Metazoa; phylum Chordata; class Actinopteri; order Salmoniformes; family Salmonidae; genus Oncorhynchus; species Oncorhynchus tshawytscha. The sequence goes on along the minus strand of NC_056434.1, from coordinate 29,033,720 downwards.
GGTTTAGGTCTTATCTGACCAACAGAAAACAAGTATGTAATGTTGGGGATGTCCTGTCAAAGGCCAAATAAATATCCTGTGGAGTACCGCAGGGTTAAATTTAAGGGCCTCTCTTATTTCTTATATACGTTAATGATATGCCAGATACAGTAAAGTTCAACTCCTGCTTTATGCTGGAGTATCAGGGAAGGATACAGTTTACATAAAGTAGACCCTGAGTAAGGATTAGCATTTTGTTAGAGATTGGTTGACTGACAACAAATTGTCACTACATTTGGGAAAAACTGAATAGCTTTTGTTTGGAACAAAATATAGATTGGTTAGGGCTGTGAAGATAAGATACACTTGTTTTGATTCAATGCACAGTTTACCGTATCTTGGTGTGTCCCTAGATCCATCCCTTTCTGGAGACCCGATGCTGCTAAAATTCTTTCTAAAATAGTGAACAAATTGAAATGTTTTTTATCGTAACACTAGATATTATAACATTAAAGTTAAGAAACTGCTTGTCTCAACCTTGATTCAGTGTCATTTTGATTATGCTGCTCTGCTTGGTATAGTGGGCTATCAAAAAAGCTGAAAAAAAACAAGGGTCATGAAAAATAAGGTATATCAGGTATGTGCTGAATGTCCCCTTTAGGACCCACATAGGGGTACAGGAGTTCCCGGGAGGTGGGCTTGTTGCCTTTGGAGTCCAGTGGACCAATTTAAACTTAATTATATGTTTGACATCTTAAATGATCGTGCCCCAGGTTACATGAAAAACCACATTGATATGGTCAGCATTGATATGGTCAGCATTCAACACCATAGTACCCTCCAAACTCATCATTAAGCTTGAGACCCTGGGTCTCGACACGCCCTGCACAACTGGGTCCTGGACTTCCTGACGGGCCACCCCCAGGTGGTGAAGGTAGGAAACAACATCTCCACTCCGCTGATCCTCAACACTGGGGCCACACAAGGGTGCGTTCTCAGGCCCCTCCTGTACTCCCTGTTCACCCATGACTGCGTGGCCATGCACGCCTCCGACTCAATCATCACGTTTGCAGACGACACAACAGTGGAAGAATTGATTATCAACAACGACGAAACAGCTTACAGGGAAGAGGTGAGGGCCCTTGGAGTGTGGTGTGAGGAAAATAACCTCTCACCCAATGTCAGCTAAACAAAAGAGAGGACTTCAGGAAACAGCAAAGGGAGCACCCCTCTATCCACATCGACGGGACAGCAGTGGAGAAGGTGGAAAGTTTTAACGTCCTCTGTGTACATATCATCGACAAATTGAAGTGGTCTACACACACAGGCAGCGTGGTGAATTAGGCGCAACAGCGCCTCTTCAAACTCAGGAAGCTGAAAAAAATGTGGCTTGTCACCAAAAACCGTCACTAACCTTTACAGGTGCACAATAGAGAGCAAACTGTCATGCTGTATCACCGCCTGGTACGGCAGCTGCACCGCCCACAACCGCAGGGCTCTCTAGAGGGTGGTGCGGTCTGCACAACGCATCACTGGGGGCAAACTGAGTGCCATATTTGTTGTCATTTCTACACAACCTTTCCACCCCCAATTTGTGAATATGTATTACCAGCCTACATCATTCTTCGGAGATGGAACCTAAACGAGCATTTCCGCTATAGGAAAGGGATTCGTCACAATAGGGGAGGCTTTGCGTTCTGGCGGCATTGCCCTTTAAAGCTTAATTCCTACAATTCCATTTTTTTTTATCATGACATATGCCATGCTAATATGATATCTGAGTGAGAATGACTAACAAAATCAATCGGGGCCCCTTGGCACGTGCCCTGCGTGTCTGGTCGGTATTCGGCCATGATTATATAGCTGGCTAGACTAATTACCAATCTAAAAATTGGTATGGCTAATTGTCAACTAATTGAGTGACTAGAGAAAAACTGTTGATGCGCAACCAGATTTTGAAATTGTACCTGGTGTATTTAACTATTCTTACTCTCAATAGTAAGTTGAGACCCCGACGGAGTTTAAAAAAAGTAATAATAATTTGGCAGGTTAGGAGCCTCCTTGTGACCACTTATATCTGGAGCCAGTCCTGGATTCATGCTCTGAATGAGTGGAGGAGATCCACCATCGGATCATGCATTTTTTAAATTAATCTAGATAGCATATAACCTACGTTAGGCCCACAAGTTAATTGCATTTATTTCAATGTTTTCAAGAAATAAAATGAATAGTCTGATCATTTACACAGAAAAGTGTCTCAGCTCAACAAAATCATCTTTGGATAGACTCAAATATCTTGACAGCTTTAAGAAATGAAATACTAAAGTCACACAATACAATACACACTTAGTTTCGCTAGAAGCCTTTAGATGTCATCCATTGTGCTCAATTCTGTAGGCTACATCACTATTCTCAATTATATCTTGTCTTTATATCTGATATGAAAGGTCTATTTGTGCAATATGTTTTCATAGGCAACAATAGGCTATAATCAGGGGTGTGGTGCTGCCGGAGCAAAGAGAAGTGGTGTTTGATTTGATAGCATGTAAATTCAAATAAACTCTATGAATTTATAGTTAACCTCTCGGATTTCTTATATTTTGTAATAGGGTATATTGTTCCTGCTAATCAAATCAAAGTTGATTTATGATACAGCGCGTAAGCTACCCAATGCCTACTCACAATAAAGCTCTGCTCGCAAACAGTGGAATGATATTAAGCTATACTATTTGTATTTACTGTACATTAGGCTATAGCTTACAAATAGCTATACCACGTAGTCATAGGCCTATTCGGCTGTATGCCTACTGCAAATTATTGTTGTTTGTTCCTGAACTTGCCAAAAGAGAGAGCTATCCTTCAGCACCACAAGTTGGTTCAACTTCTTTAACGTCCTTGTGGAATCCTGGCGCTGTCCTTTCAGCACCACAAAGGGTGATCCAATCGCTTAAAATTACATTTCATCAAGATCTGTTGCATATGCCTAAATGTCACTCATCATTTATTATTACAAATAGTAGATTATCGCTTCTCACACTGGTGCTCGTTTAGTAAAGTTAGATCAAAGCTGAATCAATTTCTCGCAAGGTCACAATGAAATTTTCATTTTGCATAACAGAACCGAATTTAATAGCATAGCATAGTAGGCCTATAATGTTACTGTTAAAACAAAAACACCTCATTTCTAGTGAGATTTTATGATGGTTAGCTGAAGCTGAATAGTCACATTTATTTTCTCAGGTGACCAAATCTCAACAGCGTGCACCACTAGGCAGGATGTATGCTTCGATTGAAACAAAATACAAGAAAGGCTAATAGCTTGTTAACACCATCTGCTCTAATTTGCCCACAAAACAGTAATTCGAGAAAATCTAAATGCATTTTCCTGTGAAAATGATTGAGATCAATCAAATGATTGGCATGGAGATGCAATTCTGACATTTCACTGGTTAAACGTGAAGAATTCTCATTGACAGTGATGATTGCCTATTTTGAAATTAGGTAGCCTAACTTGGTGTTTGAGGATATTAAGAATAGAACATTTTCTTTCGACCATATGTGTGGGCATAGGCAGACGTTGCAATTGGAGGAAGCATTTTATGCATATTCTATAATGATAGGCTGTTGAATTGGAGGTACAAATTTAAGGACATTTTTTGGTGCTCTCTCATCTAAAGAAATAGCATGACACCATAGTTTAGGTGTAGCCTACTGTACGGCTGCATTTCAAATACACTTGTATGTCGTAGTGGAGACCAATATCGATCTTGTGTTATTAAGAGGTTGTTGATGTGAATGGATTCATTTCAGACACATTTTTGTATATTTGAATGTTGCAGTAGAACATTTAGGTCTGTTTCCCAGATGGGCTGGGTGGCATTTAAAACTGACAGACCACTTCTTGCTGGTGACTGGCAGAGGGTAGAAGTAGGTTAGATGCATACAAATCAAATCACAACGGGTGTAGACTAACAGTGAAATGCTTACATACGGGCCCTTCCCAACAATGCAGAGAGAAAAAAATTGAAATAGAAGAACATTTTTGAAAAAAAGGAATAAATACACAATGAGTAATGATAACTTGGCTATATACACAGGGTACCATTACTGTGTCGATGTGAAGGGGTGCGAGGTAATTGAGGAAGATACTGTATGTACATATACGTACAGTAGGTAGGAATAAAGTAACTCTGCAACAGGATAGATTATTAACAGGAACAACAGCGTATGTGATGAGTCAAAAGAGTTAGTGTAAAAAGGATCAATGCACATAGTTAAATAGTTAACCAATAGCTACCTGCACTAAGTATCTAGCAGTCTTATGGCTTTGGGTTAGAAGCTGTTCAGGGTCCTGTTGGTTACAGACTTTGTGCATTTGTACTGCTTGCTGTGCGGTAGCAAAGAGAATAGTGTATGGCTTGGGTGGCTGGAGTCTTTGACAACTTTTAGCTCCTTCTTCTGACACCGCCTGATATAGAGGTCCTGGATGGCAGGGAGCTCGGTCCCAGTCATGTACTGTACCGTATGCATTAACCTCTGTAGCACTTTGCGGTTGGATGCCAAGCAGTTGCTATACCAAGCGTTGATGAAGGCAGTCAATATGCTCTCAATGGTGCAGCTGTAGAACTTTTTGAGGATCTGAGGGCCCATGGCGAATCTTTTCAGCCTCCTGAGGGGAAGAGGCATTGTCGATCCCTCTTCACGACTGTGTTGGTGTGTGTGGACCATGATAATTCCTTAGTGATGTGAACACCAAGGAACTTGAAGCTCTCGACCTGCTCCAATACAGCCCCATCAATGTGGATGGGGGCTTTCAAGGCCCTCTGTTTCCTGTAGTCCATGATCAGATACTTTGTTTTTCTGACGTTGAGATCTGGCACCACATTGCCAAATCTCTGACCTGCTCCCTGTAGGCTGTCTCATCATCGTCGGTGATCAGGCCTACCAACATCGTGTCATTTGCAAACTACTGTGGTCTGTTTGAAACATGTAGGTATTACATACTGGGTCAGGGAAAGTTGAAAATGTCTGAAGACACTTGCCAGCTGGTCTGAGCATGCTCTGAGTACTTGACCTGGTAATCCATCCGGCCCTGCGGCCTTGCGAATGTTAACCTGTTTAAAGGCCTTACTCACATCGGCTACGGAGAGCATGATCACACAGTCATCCTGAACAACTGGTGCTCTCATGCATGGTTCAGTGTTGCTAGCCTCAAAGCGAGCATAGAAGGCATTTAGCTCGTCTGGTAGGCTTGCGGCACTGGACAGCTCGCGGCTGGGATTCTCTTTCTAATCCGTGATAGTTTGCTAGCCCTGACACATCCAAAGAGTGTCAGTGCCGGTTTAGTAGGATTCAATATATGTCCTGTATTGACTCTTTGCCTGTGTGATGGTTCATCGGAAGGCATAGTGGGATTTCTTATCAGCCTCCAGATTAGTGTCCCGCTCCTTGAATGCTCTAGCCTTTAGCTCACATTACCTGTAATCCATGGCTTCTGGTTGGGATATGTACAGTTGAAGTCGGAAGTTTGCATACACCTTAACAAAATACATTTAACTCAGTTTTTCACAATTCCTGACATTTAATCCAAGTAAAAATTCTTAGGTCAGGTCAGTTAGGATCACCACTTTATTTTAAGAATGTGACATGTCAGAATAATAGTTGAGAAAATTATTTATTTCAGCTTTTATTGCTTTCATCACATTCCCAGTTGGTTAGAAGTTTACATAAACTCAATTAGTATTTGGTAGCATTGCCTTTAACTTCTTTAACTTGGTCAAACATTTTGGGTAGCCTTCCACAAGCTTCCCACAATAAGTTGGGTACATTTTGGCCCATTCCTCCTGATAGAGCTGGTGTAACTGATTGGGGTCAGGGCTTTATGATGGCTACTCCAATACCGTGACTTTGTCCTTAAGGTAGGTAGATTGGATGGGCTATTTACAGATGGGCTGTGTACAACTGCGGCGATCGGTTAGCTGTTCAGATAGCTGACGTTTAAAGTTAGTGAGGGAGATATAAGTCTCCAACTTCAGCGATGTTTGCAATTCGTTCCAGTCATTGGCAGCAGAGAACTGGAAGGAAAGGTGGACAAAGCATGTGTTGGCTTTGGGGATGACCAGTGAGATATACCTGCTGGAGCATGTGCTACGGGTGGGTGTTGACATACCTCACACATACAAAACATATCCTAATACTCAATTTAAAACAGGGAAGATTAAATATGTGGGAGAGGGAGAAGTGTGATGTCTGTATGAAAAGGTTTCAAAAGGTTTTGTGTGTTGTACAGTATATTTGTCACACCGTTGTGAAACCTGTGTTAAAGACAACACATGTAGACACTGCTGTATCCCCATCACAGATAGGAGGTACTGACAGCTAACATGATGCACTACATAAGATCCTCTATAAGACTGATGGAGGTCAGTGACAGGTGTAGCAGATGACACGGTTACACAGATGCATTTGTTTATGAATGCTTGCATCCCTGCTGACTGAAATACAATACAAGTCAGAAGTGTGGACACACCTACTCATTCAAGGGTTTTTCTTTATTTATACTATTTTCTACATTGTAAAACTATGAAATAACACATATGGAATCATGTAGCAAGCAAAAAAGTGTTATACAAATCAGAATATATTTTATATTCTTCAAAGTAGCCACCCTTTGGCTTGATGACAGCTTTGCACACTCTTGGCATTCTCTCAACCAGATTCACCTGAAATGCTTTTTCCAACAGTCTTGAAAGAGTTACCACATATGCTGAGCACTTGTTGGATGCTTTTCCTTCGCTCTGTGGTCCAACTCATCCCAAACAATTTGACCATGAAGGCCTGTTTCACACAGTTTCCTCTGAACAGTTGATGTTGAGATGTCTCTCTTACTTGAACCCTGTGAAGCATTTATTTGGGCTGCAATTTCTGAGGCTGGTAACTAATTACCTTATCCTCTGCAGTAGAGGTAACTCTGGGTCTTCCTTTCCTGTGGCGTTCAACATGAGAGCCAGTTTCATCGTAGCGCTTGATTGTTTTTGCGACTGCACTTGAAGAAATTTTCAAAGTTCTTGAAATTTTCCAGATTGACAGTCTTTCATGTTTTAAAGTAATGATGGAATGTTGTTTCTCTTTGCTTATTTGAGCTGTTCTTGCCATAAAATGGACTTGGTATTTTACCAAACAGGCTTATCTTCTGTATACCTGCCCTACCTTGTCACAACACAACTGATTGGCTCAAATGCATTAGAAAGGAAAGAAATTCCATAAATTAACTTTGAACATGACACACCTGTTAATTGAAATGCATTCCAGGTGACTACCTCATGACACTGGTTGAGAGAATGCCAAGAGTGTGCAAAGCTGTCATCAAGGCAATTTTATTTGTTTATTTATTTATCCGTTATTTTACCAGGTAAGTTGACTGAGAACACATTCTCATTTGCAGCAACAACCTGGGGAATAGTTACAGGGGAGAGGAGGGGGATGAATGAGCCAATTGTAAACTGGGGATTATTAGGTGACTGTGATGGTTTGAGGGCCAGATTGGGAATTTAGCCAGGACACCAGGGTTAACACCCCTACTCTTACGATAAGTGCCATGGGATCTTTAATGACCTCAGAGAGGGTGGCTACTTTGAAGAATCTCAAATATAAGATATATTTTTATTTGTTTAGCATTTTGTCTTCACTATTATTCTACAATGCAGAAAACTGTTAAAAAAAAGATTTGTAAAAACTCTGGAATTAGTATTTCTGTCCAAACTTTTGACTGGCAACGTACATTGCTTTCACTTATTGTTTTCAGTATGACTGATAACAGTTTAAAGATACATTGCCTACCCACATAACATCAAATGTTTTTAAAATGATGTCTGCGACTAGTCTTTCTTGACACTTGTCTCCTGTAATCTTAGCTCTAGGATGTATGTTCCACTTTTGTTAAGATGCTCTACCTTTAAGATATGCTCTTTTATCCTCTCCTGTGCCATCTGCCTCTGAAGTTTCACCCATACCCGCCTGAGGCGCCAGGAGCATTGGATGGCAGTGTTTTTAGGGCACGCTGACTCCACGGACAGCCTTGGGGGAACCAGAGAAAGTAGGTGCTAACTCTGGACTGCTGATGAGGAGGGGATTGGCAGTGAACTGGGTTGGGGCTCATGGGAAATCTGGCGTGCAAACTAATTATGTTGTGCTGCCAAACTGCCTGTGATTACTAAATTGGGAGGGGGCATGGGTAGAGCTTAAAATGTATTAATTTTATTTAAAATAAAATGGTTCAAATTAGGGTTATTTTATAAGAACACCCCATTTTATATTAAAATAATTGCTTCTGTGAAGATGCTTTGATATGTCTTTTCAGTTTTAACTACTAAAATCTGTGGATTTCCAATGTTCAAAGATAAACCCAACATTTGTGAAGAGATTCTCAAATCTAAGCCACATGGCACATCTCCTAAAATGTCCATCCTCAAGTCACAAACTATCTATCTGCTCCTCTAAATCAGGAATACATGACAGCAAATATAAAACTCTTATTTCTGTTTCCCCACCTGCCAGTCACACTTCTGGGGAATGATGCTTAAAAAGGCTTTTCTGCCTGATTTGTATTAACACAGCAGTTGGCGGTACAGACGGCCCCTGAAGGTAAGCAATCCATTAGACCTAGAATACCAGTCCACTTTCTCAATAATGGAACACAAAACAATTTAAAACAAAGACCAGCATCAGACATAAATTAAATACATATACCTGAGTATTTTTCTATTCAAATTAATTATATTTTAAATATTTTAAATTATAAAGTAAGTATTTTGTGAAATAAGGAATTAGGTATTTGATTATTGAAGATATTTACTCTGCTATATTTCAGATATTTTGTTTAATAGTGTATACTGTAAGTTTGGGAAGCTATTCCTGTTTTAAAGCAAATCTGAAGACATTGTTATGACACTTGACATAGAAACATTTCTTCTAAATCAATGTTTAATGCACAAATTATTTGTTTTTTTTATACCTAAGTCATATAACTCCAAGTGTGGCTTTTAAAGAACATGCAATACACAGTAGAGAAACAGAGTTATGATTTGCACCAATTGATTGCATACTGTATCAAATAATTGATATGAAAATACATTACAGGTTGTAGACTGTACACATAAATAATGTGGTTAAACTTTTTTTCAAAATTATTATTTGGATGTAATTGAAGCAGCTGCATACGATATGCAATCAAACCTGGAACAAAAGACAATCTATGTGGGGTAGATGCTGCTTTTCCATTTAGCCCAAATGTTTTGTTGTTAATAGACTAGTGTAATGTTGTAATAAAGGTTAGCAGGGATGATTATAATGTGAGATAAATATTCTACGTCCTCGCCATTATTTGTATTACATTATGTTTCAATAGATGCAAATGGGTTTAGCAGATGTCTCGCTTTGTGACTTGCATAACTTATATTTTAGCACATCATCCATTTACTCAGTGATACACGTCACCGGTTCGAGGGTACCATTGCAGTCTGACAGCATCCCACCTAAGAATAACCTCAGCTCTCTCTGTCTAGACTTAATCTCAGCATCTCACGGGTTAAAAGAATGGATCTGATTTTATAAGGGAAATGGAGGCACAGTCATGGATCTAATCGCGATGGAAGGGATGCAGGTAACATCGGTCATTGACATGGAGCAACATGATATCAGTCATGAAATAGATCACTGGCTGTGAGGTATACATAGCACCACTCTTCCACAGACCTCATCCTTCAAAGGGGCAGGCTGGTTGTGGTTAGGGAACTGAACTTGGGACTAGAGGGCTGCAGGTTCAATCTCTCCAGTGAGACACTGAGCAAGGTACTTAACCTGAGCTGCTTCAATGAACATCCCGCTTAATAAATAGATGGCAGGTAAAATGTCACCACTGCATGCTAAAGCAGTAATGCTCTGGCAACATGCAAAGACAGTGACTGTAAACTACAGCAGCAGGTTCATATTGCAGTATGCTATAATTGAGCATCTAGTTACAGTATTTGACATTGAAAGACTCACTTTGATTGTGTAGAATACTGTACATAGCAAGATGTGTAACATAAGCCAAAATAGGCCAAATTATGTAAACGGTCTACTTGCTGGATGCATGATCAGAGCCCCTAGGGCAAGGTATAGGGGGCAATGTTTGCCCTCTCTTCGGCACCTCAGCTCTCCAGTTTCTGTCCCAGGTTCTCAGGGCAAGGAGAAAAAAATCAATAAACCAACAAGACAGTGAGTCTCAATGGATTTCACTAGAGATTAGGTACTGCGTGTGAAAAAGCGATGGAGAATGCAATTGCGAGATTGCATTATGACATTATTATCAAAATCCACATTGATTTATTGAAGTGTAAAAATAAGAGTAATCCTACAAGTAGTAATTTAACCTAAATCCAACAGCTCACTGTTCATCCAGCAATGATAGCCAATGACATGACATTAAGCAATGAGACAGGGGCCACTGGTTTAAGTGATCTGGAAGGCGGCATGATGCCCTCCCTGTCAGGATCAATCAGTCCTGCTGAAATTAAGAGCAAGTCTGTAAATTGGTCTTAATGTTGTGTTTCATCCTGAATCTCCTCAACACATTGACTGGAGGCTGGTGTCCTTCATCCCGCTGGGTCCCTGCCCTCCTCTCCTTTCATTCTGTGCAGACGGCTGATCTCTGCTCTCTGAGGGGAGGGAGCCAGTGGGCCAGGGGCCAGGCAGCACCCACAACCTCTCATGGCTCACATCGTGGCTCACATGGCAGGGAGCACAAAACAATAGACAGAAACTAACACTGGGGTGCCCCTCAATGTTCTCTTTCTCCATAAAAACTAGTCCAACAATGCTCAATTTAGAACGGCAGGACATTTTTCTACCACCTCCATTTTTAAGTAGCATTTATCACCTCACAAAGAGTTAATGTGCTGTTTCTCTAGACCTACAGTATATGGGTGGCCTATGTCTCCAGTCCACAAATGGGACAGACTTGAAAGGCCCTAAAAACCACCCTCTCTGCCCCTCTCCCAGTCTGTTGGAAAGTAATCTGCTTACATCATTAGGCTAAGCTTGCTGAAACTAATTACCAGATGTTGTGTTCCTTTTTCTCTCCTCTTTTTTGTCTGCATGTTAAAATACCCGCCATCATTTTCTCTCACTAGCGCCCCCTCCTTCTGTGGCACCTCTACACAATAAAGCCATTTGCAAATAACAACAATTGAAAAAGAAAGCTCCCCGCCGCTATTCAGAAGACCTATCTTGTGCTGTTCACCTCCCTACTCTTCCAAAATATGCAGTCATGTAGGGGCTAATAACCTGAACTGAGAAAAAGAAAATACCTGGAAAAAAATGAAAGCAGAATGAACCGAGGCAATTGAGGTCCTCCAGTCGCATTTGCACAATTTTCGAGAGTTTAGCTTATCACATTATTACCCATTTAGAGATAAAGAAGTGTCCCAGTGCTTATTATGGCACTGTAGCATGCTGAGTGTGCAAACACATATTTCAATCCTCCTCCTTTCTAATTCTGAGTGCTGCTGTGCCACAGCACATATAGAAGAGTTAAACAAACTCAACCATATCCTGGCCATAAAGATGTATGTCCCTCAAAAGACTGGATTTGTGATGTGTGTTTATGTCAATGGATGTTAATTTCCACCGTTGTCATTTCCTGATTGTGCAGTACATTTTCTTATGAGCTGAACAGTGCCGTGTGACTCAGGCTCAGTTCCGTTGATTATTAGTTTGACCACTTCCCCTCAGCAAAGGACATAGATTTCTTTGTTTTGCAAAGCACAGCAAAAAAGCACGACAACATTGTACCACATCCACCACCACCACTACTATTAATGATGTACGTTAACCATTATTATAATACAATAAGCACACTAATACTACTACAAATAATAATAATAATATTTTGAACATCCACCCTATTTATGTCTCTTACCTTTATTGTATTTTCTCTAGTCTAAACTATTATTATATTCAATTGTATTATTACATTCTACAGAACATTTCTGTTTGGAGTTTTCACATTTAACTATTATAAGACACTTTTGTGATGGATTCAGATATTAGACACTGCTACATATGACCACAATCCACATCACACTCACACTTTAGTCGTAGTAAATGAATGCATACCTTTCCACATAATGTCACAGAGCTTTCTTTATAGGAGTAATGATAATGGTGAGCTTAAAAAACAGCATTCTTAAAAATAAAACCTATGATTGAAGAATGTATTTATTTGACTTTTAAAGTAACATACAACTAAACAGAAACGCTGTTTGTCCTACTCTGACCTTATTTTATAATAAGGTGACCTCAATAAATAACAGAATGAAAAAATAGACATATGCTTTTAAAAACCACTAGCTTGTGTATTTCCCTCTTATCAACAGCCTGGCAGTGATTGTGATTCATAGCAGTCATTTAAGTGATAACGCACTCATTCACTACACACTTCCTGGTTATCTGTGTGGCAGAGTTGGTGCCGACGCTAGCTGCCGAACAGGAGGCAGATATTCAAGATGGTGTTGATTGATAAATTGACAGGTTAATTTTCATGTGGATAATGAGAGTAAGAGCCAGAAAGACAGTAGAGAAAGTCTCTGGCCCTTTGCTCTACCTTGCATGCAGTGCCATCTATCTATTGCTGCCAGTACCACAAGCAGAAACAGGTATACACTATGTCAAGCCCTGGTCAATTGTTTTCCTTATCTAGGCTACACATTTTCTCGGCCATTTCCTATTATCATCATCATCACCACATAACTCTATTCCTTTTGGGTAAAAAAATAAATATATGTATTTTTTTTAATTTTCATTTCAGTGGGTATTAAGCTGCTATGTTACTTGTGTCTGCTGTACCAAGTTACATCGCAATCAATTGTAAAACCATATAGGACAACATACATGAGAGTATGAGGTCCACTGAATTGGATCCTTATTGCATGGTTGGGAAGTCAATGAAATTAGAATAAGGAAACCTTCTGCTAAAAGAAAATGTGCAATGAAAGACTTGGGGGCTAAACACTGTAAGGAATATAATCGTTGTGTCCTGCAGTAAAATGTGCACATGGCCATACAAAAACAGACAATATGCTATACTAAACTAATAGTATTAGCTATAAATTGTATTATTTATGAAGTTTGTAATGAACCCTATCCGTTTAGACTGTAAAAGTGAGAAAAGAAATCTGAGAAATTCACAACCTCCAGAAATTCACAACCTCCAGACAGATGCAAAAGTTCAAGTTTTGTATCTTTTAGGGGTTTTTTTCTTTAAAAAAATCTATTCACATGATTTGAATCCTGTCTACATGCTTGTTCGTGTTATAGCAAAAGGCTACTTTTTTTTATCATGGTTGTCATTTCTCATCACACTTTTAGATTTTAATAGATACAGAATTCTCAGTAAACTAATAAGAGATTACAGAAGAGATTTCCATTGATCGATTTGACAACATTATCTACAGTTGTAATTGCTGTATTTGATTCAGGATAGTTATATCACTTTTTACTAGAAGCAATTAGCACAATCTTACTTATAGTGCTTTTACAAATTAGACAGAATTCCAGCATAGACCTTAATTAGGGGACAAATTCTTGGAATGGAAGAAAGGGTTTTGCTAGGGATTAGAAAGGTTGCTAAATCTGACACACGTTTCTGCTGCTTGTCACTGCAATGTTCCGAGTCTGCAAGCCCCTCTAATTAACTCTCCACTAACATTACTCTGTAGCTATATGAATCAGCTTTCAACATCATGCTAATCAAATGTCACTTCTTACAGTCCCGAAACCAACGTCCTTCAATTATAACTTGTATAACTAATAATGCACGTTCAGGGTATCTGTATACTCCTTACCCTGTAGGGTTGATCTGTGTTCATATATTTGCCCTGTTTTACCTTAATGATGTCATAATTTTTTACTTTATTATCTCTAATTTATAAAGCAACTTTTCACACATTTATTTTAAAATATGGATGATACACAATTCACAATTGATTCATAGATTTATTTTCAGAGATATTTTTTACACAAATCCTTGAATTTAAAATATGAATAATAGTAATAAACTTTTTTTTTTAAAGAAGATGAACTGGAATACAAAGTTCAATCTACATTGGTGCTAGTGTGGTCATGGGCTATGAAAATCATTGTTTGAAAAGGTAAAGAAATCTGACCCAATTAAAGTACCTCTCTGGAGCTTGTTTGTTGTACAGCTCCAAGAGAACCTGAACCCTTTGGGTTTGTCTGAATTGAATTTGCTGGCTTGTGGTTTGCATTGCCTAGCTATCTCCCAATAGTAAAACAGTTGGCAGGGAAACTACAATTTAAAACTCACAATTGTGCACTTGCTGGCTCTTTAACTATGCTATAAATCTGTCAGCTTTCTAAAAAATATCATATCTCATCTTGTTTTTCTTTATGTAACTCTACATGCCAAATTTCTACTAAACAATATTTTTGAATGGTGAGAGTAAGTTTGCAAGTATTAAATGAGAAGAATTTACTGTAATACATGTCTATAACTAGTTTGTTGTTTGTATTATATCAATTCGGAAAAATACTAACAATTCAATGTGTTATTCATGAAATTGTCTAGTATAAAGACTTTCATTTAGTCCTTTGTTTAATTTTCTTTCCTTCCTACAAACCATATACCCAAAGGGGAAATACAGGCATCTGAGCAATTTGGCATGATTACAAACTACCTGCTTAGTTTCTGTATTCACACAGACACCGGCCCTGTCTTGTAGGAACAGTGTGTGTTCATATGACAATGAAGTCTACCGTGAGTGGGAGTCTCACTGGGTCGTCACAATAGGATGCACTCAAACTTTCTTTTTACAAAACTTTCCAATACATAGTGAATGCTTTGTTGTTTGTTGTAAACATGTAGACAAGGTGGCAATAAAACATATTTCCCTCTTTCCAAAAGTTTGAACCCACAATAGTACTCAACGATTTATAGAAATCAGCGATTCTCAACTGATGGGTCGCAACTGGTGGTTTTGATAGGTCGTGGGTGTCTGAGTAAATATATATATATTTTTTGTTATAAAAAATGTATCCAGTCTGAACTTAAACCAGGTAGAAAGTGTGTAAAAATGACAATGTACTTACATGTTTTTAAAATGTAATCCCTGAACACGTTTTCTTAAGTGACAGTATTTTCAATTTAGAGCTATTAGCACCACAGTTTTGGTTGATTTTGTGGTCTCCAGCCACTGAGGTGACTTTATTAACATTCTTCATCACGAATATGGACAAAATGTAATTGACAATGAAAGAGTGGCTGGGAACGTTGTTCCCTTGTCATTTAATTGCTACATTAACTATCAATACAACATTTATTTTTTTCCCCAAGATTGTATTTTCAAGATGCGACTGAGACAACCTAGTTCAATTTGGGTCCCAAGGCAAAACTAGTTGAGAAGCACTGATATAAACCATTGGCAGTAGCTAACCTCCACTATGTCGCAAACTCAGATGGGGCTGAAGTGGGAGAAATCATTGACCCTACACTTTGACTGACAGCTACAACACTGTGCCATACATGCTGAGTGTCAACGCTTTGATGTCAAGACACCTCTAGCAAGCTGATGACCCACTTCATCTTAATGTAGCCATGACTTAAACTTCTCACATCGGTCAAGTTCCAATCAAGAGCTGTAAAATTATGGCAGGCTAAACAGATTATTCATCAGCTTTTAGTAATGAAATAGCTTGTTGAAACTATATTCGTACAACCCAATTAAATCAAGAGTTCACAAAAACAAAAGAAAGAAGTTGAATGTGATGTCTAACTTTTGCAGGTTGTTACTTTGTTTACAGCAACAACTGTTCAGCGCTCAAAGTGGAAATGTTTTGTTTCTGTTGTTTACTTTGTTCCTTTGATGCATTTTCCTTCTCAACAATGCATATTCATCTCACTATACTAACACTGAATACATAATCAGATAAAGGACACTGACACATTTTGACATTTCTTTATTGTCTATCTTAATATTGAAAATATCTCAGTGAAATGAGAATGACTGCCGTGAAAAGAGGGATGAGAGGGATGGTTTGAGGTGCCGCTATATTGGTGTCAATGCTGTTGTTCACCAAGAACAGTCTGATAACACCTAAGGGTGCCTCACCCCTTCCATTCACTTCAGCTGTACCCCGAAGTCTGACAAACGACAGCAGAACAACGAAGGCTATTGATGATGATGCTGTGGTAAAGGAAGGGTGCAGAGGACACATCTTTGGGAATTCATCCCATCCTGGCCTCCAAGGCACCCAACAGCTTGATCCTGTGTCACTCTAAGGGCATGGCTCTCCATTGATTTGCCTTTGAAATCTAAACGGTTAATTTTGACAAATAAAAAGGGTTAAACTAAACAACTAAAGAATATGGACAAAGGGAGGGGCCTGTTTAGAGAGTCAGGCTGTAAAATGAAGTTTTAAAAAATCAAGAGGGAATAATGAAATTAGGGATGGGGCGAGAGAGAAAGAGAAAGCGAGGGTTGGAGAACTTGAAGCATTGACCCCTATCGTCCATGGTGAAAAGCAGGAGATTAGAAAGTGTTTCATGCCAATTTCCATGGAGATTTCTGTAATTTCTAAAAAATTACTTCTTCCCACTTTGATTTGTCCGTCCTGCCTGGCCCCCCACTAGTGTGGTCAGGGTGGTCTGCCACATCATGCTGCTGCTCTCGTGGGCCCCGAGATGGCCCCTCGCTGGGCCCAGACGTCGTGAGATTACTGAAGCAGCACTGACGTCTCTATCAGCTAGCGCCACCACCGTGCCCTCTCCCAACACCCCCAGCATAGCCCCCACCTCACCCACCACCTACCCTCACCACAAACTCTCACAGATCTGTCAGATGATGGCTTCATTGGTTCACATTGCTCCCTTCAAACTCTGTCTTTTTGCACTCCCCCCATCCCATCATTTATTCCCTCCCAGAACCCCCCACACCACCAGAATAATCTCCTCCCCCCTTTTCATTGCAGAATGTTTCACCTTTTGCTATCCCTCTGCCTCCTCTCTCTCTGCCTCAGCCTGGTTTGTGCTTCTGCCTGCCACATCAAAGGAGAACCAGGGGTCATGGAGCCACAGGCATGGAATATAAATGCAGCCAACTGCGTGGCAGTATGGGAAATCAATCCTCTAAAGATAGCTCCATCCACTTCCTGAACCCATCATCATCCTCTATCACATACGGTATCATATAGGAATAGTTTGTGATAGCATACTCTAAATGGTTATTGTGCATGAGATGATGTATTATTGTGAAATGTTTGTTGTCCATACATCTAGGTCAGAAGCCGTCCTGTTTTGTAAGAAAAAAAAGTTTGTATTCGTTTGTATTAATCTGCATAGTTGGTGAATATATTTGAAAGTATGTATTGTAAACTTTGAGTGAATTATTGAGAAATATGCACATTTGTTGACTGATGATACCAACACTGTACTTGCAATTCACAAATAAAGATGTTCTATCGATGTTTTCTTCTCTAAGGGTAGTAAAGATAGAAGAGTATAAAACATGTAAGTATAGATGTATATGAGAATTGCAATGTAAAAAAGTGTTAGCACTGAGAAAGGAATGTCATAAGCAAAAGTGACAACATCTCTATTCATCAAACACAAGCTTGAATCTCACTTGGGGGTGGGGGCATGTCTTTGTGTTGATTCTGGAATCCTATGAAACATGTCAGACAGTTTAGTGAGCAAAACACTGCAGCAGAAATGTGTAAACAGCCTTGGTTGGAGGCCTTCTACTGAAGACTGATGCCAACAGAGAGTACTCATGCTTCCCACTGTATGTCACTATCATGCTCCACTTAGATTTTAAACTACCCGGGAAATATGCTTGTATCATTTATCAGTCAGATTGTCTCCTTGATTATTGATAATAACATCCTGGGTATGATTTACTCCAAGAGAAATGGCTATGCAGCATTCCATGTAACAACCATATTCTACTGACAATACCAAAGCTGGATAAAAACAGCTTGTGATTGGTGAATCCGTATTCACTGCTGAGTGAAGAATGATAAATTCCATGACAAAAATATGGCTTTCACCAGTTGCCAGGCGTTCTTGTTTAGGGCAGAATGTGATGGCTCCACGTGGGGGCCATTGGCTCCAGTTGCTTAGCGTAAGCATCAGATGAACGCCCTGCCGGAAGATGTCAATGTCTCCATTAATGCCAGGCCTGCCACACAGGCAGTGCTTGAATGACACAGGGTTTTGTGGAGAGTGACGGGGGGTTGTAAATGTTAACTCTCGCTGGCTGGTTGTCCCAGCCTGGCGGCCACATAGCCTGGCAACACCTGTGAGTACAAGGCCTACAAGACATAATTCTTAGTGAACATGGACAGCTGTTATCGTTTAACCACATAGCACTACGGTGGTTATACAGAAGTATGATTTTAAAAAGGTAATATGAAAAAAGATAACTGGAATTAGTGTGGGTATGTGGGGGGGGGTCTTGGTCATTGGTATTTTGATAAAAGTACATAGTTGATTAAATAAATATAATTAAATAATAATTATTTTGATATTATAACAATAATATCCAAACCAGAGACTGAATTTGTCTAACACGTGCTAGCATTTTTTAATAAGCATGTTCCATCACCATGACATGAGTGATAAGAGAGTGTCACGAAGGGAAGGAGAGATGGACCAAGGCGCAGCGGATGTTGAGTTCCACATATTTATTATAAAGTGAAACTTAGCAAAGCAAAACAATAAATCAAATAAACTAACAACGAAACGTGACTACGTGGTGCACATGCCCAAAACACAAAATAATATCCCACAAATGCAGGTGGGGAAACAACCTACCTAAATATGATCCCCAATCAGAGGCAACGATAAACAGCTGCCTCTAATTGGGAACCATATTAGCACCCACATCTATACTAGACGAGCCCCTAGTCACGCCCTGACCAACTACACCATAGAGAACTAAGGGCTCTCTATGGTCAGGATGTGACAGTATCCCCCCCAAAAGGTGCGGACTCCGGCCGCAAAACCTGAAACCAAATGGGGAGGGTAGGGGGGTGATTAGTGTCGGTGGCGGCTCCGGTGCAGGTCATAGCCCCCGCCCAGACCCCGGATCCGGCCATGGCGCCGGGCTGAACGCCGTGCCTGGACTGGGCATCAGCACCAAGGAGGGCTCCGGCCATGGAGCTGGTTTGGACACTGAGCCTGGACTGGCACCGGTGCAGAGGGAAGCTCCTGCCATGGAGTGGGACTGGCACCGGACTGGTGACACACTTCAGGGTGAGTGCGTGGAGCTGGGACAGGACTTACCGGTCTGGAGAGGCGCACTGGAGGTCTGATGCGTGGAGCCGGCACAGGTGGTACCGTACTGGTGACACGCACTTCAAGGCGAGTGCGGGGAGCAGGCACAGGACGTACCGGACTGGGAAGGCACACTTGAGGCCTAGTGCATGGAGCTGGCACCAATTGTACTGGAACGATGACACACTTTGCAAGGTGAGTGAGAGGAGCTGGCACAGGACGTACTGGGCTGTGGAGGCGCACTGGAGACCTGGTGCGTAGAGCCGGCACAAATGGTACCGGACAAATGACATGCTCCTCAAGGCGAGTTTGGAGAGCTAGAACAGGACGTACAGGGCTGGGAAGGCGTACTGGAGACCTGGTGCGTGGAGCCGGCACAGATTTTACCAGACTGATAGCACGCTCCTCAGGACGAGTTTGGAGAGCTGACTCAGGTGGCATTAAACTGGTAACACGCTCCTTAGGGCAAATGTTGTGCATCTTCCACCAGCTCAACAACTCTCTCCGTTCTCTCCCCTCCAATATCTCCATCCACTCACTGATGGTCTCTGACTCTCTCCTCCAGTTTCTCCCTCTTCACCCAGACTGGCTCTGGTTCATTCCTCGGCTCCGCCCATCACCCCTTGTGCCCCCCAAAATAAATATTTTCGGGGAGTTTTTTGGGCTTTCTTTGTGGCCGCGAACCCCGGCGTAGTTGCTGTCCTCAATTCTCTCCTTGCGTCTGCTGCCAAGGAAGGCTATCCTGTCCTGCCATGATTTCCTCCCAAGTCCAGGATCCTTTCCCATCTAAGACCTCCTCCCAAGTCCAGGATCCCTTCTCCTCCTGGGCACGCTGCTTGGTCCTGTTATGGTGGGATCTTCTGTCACGAAGGTGAGGAGAGACGGACCAAGGTGCAGCGGATGTTGAGTTCCACATATTTATTATGTTATAAATCAAATAAACTAACAACGAAACGTGACTACGTGGTGCACATGCACAAAACACAAAATAATATTCCACAAATGCAGGTGGGGAAACAACCTACCTAAATATGATCCCCAATCAGAGGCAACGATAAACAGCTGCCTCTAATTGGGAACCATATTAGCACCCACATAGAAATGTCTATACTAGATCACCCCCTGGTCACGCCCTGACCTACTACACCACAGAGAACTAAGGGTTCTCTATGGTCAGGGCGTGACAGAGAGGCATTAAATCTATGCCCACTTATCCCGTTGTGCCATCCTTGCTCTGAAAATATTATCCTTTGGTGTGCCTATCCCAAAAAGATTTTCCAAGGTCCTCAAAAAACAACAATATGAAAGCTGTGTATTCAGCACAAATGTAATACACTTAAAGGATCCCACAAGTGCACACATCCAGCAGCACAATGAGCAGGATATGGGTTTTTCCACACTTTGACAAAGTGGACAGGAGTTTTTCCAGTCAGAAATGGAGCCCTGATGTCTAGAGATGAGATGTATTTTTAAAGTGCAGTAGAGGCATTTTTAAAATTATATCACAGGTGAACTGATGACCCACTTACCTTGGAAAAATGCAAACACCAAGGACTGCCGGAGACCAAGTCAAAATAAAGCCACATCAACTGTTCGAGTGACACTGCATGTTGGAGTATTATGCCAAATTCAAATGACACAAAGCGCACCGGAGCACTCCAAACATGCAAAGTGTGGTTATTGTAGAAATCATGATCTTAGGAAGGCCGGAGCTATTTTGGATTTTTCAAGAGCAAGATGTACCAATAATGAGCTAATAGAAAAGCCAATCGTTGCCTTTCACATTCAGGTAAGTGAAATACAGTCAAAACGCCGAATCATGAGCTTAGTATTGTCTAGAAACTGAAAAAGCATCAAAATTCTTGAATCTTCAGAATGCTCAAGCAGCAACAGGAATTGTGGGAATGTTTTCATGCTCTCTAACCTGCCTTGAGCTCAATAAGACTAGCCGTCTACTGTACACACTGGTCTGCTGTGTTCTAGGCTGGAGGGCTGAACAGAGTAGTGTACTCTTCCCCCTAATGTCCTGTCCATTGATCTTTCCCGTAAGTACAGCTCCCTACAGAAACCCACACAATCTGGGCAGAGGAGTGCTCCAGGGCACCCCTCACTTCAAAGGTGCATATTTACTCTTAGAAATTTAGAGAAAGTGCAGCTGTGGATGCATCCTGCAACCTCAATCAATGATGGGGCTGGTCCTCCTGACCCCCCCTGCTGGCTAATAAAGTGCTTATTTGGCTCAGTGGTTTCACTGCAAGCCTTTTGGGGTTGGCTCAAACTAGCACTTACAGTATGTTATAGCATGTTTGTTTCCACTGCCTCTTCTCATAAATATAATTTAAGGTAATACTTATAATAATATAGAGGGGGTTGGTGGGACAGATTATTATTCCACATGAATCCTATTGTAATTAACACACATTAACATGTGTGTAGTAATAACAAAAACATGCTGCAATATTAATTGTATTTCTTGCCAATTGGTAAAAGGAGTCACTGCCTAATTAGAATAAAGATTTGACTAACACATTATATAAATTGAAAGGTTGGTGAAACCTGTTTTCATGAGTTTCATCTTTATTATCTAAATAAAAAGATAAATAGATCATTACAATGTCTTTAATTCGTTGTTTTAAGGACCTACATATGTGTATTATGTAAACTTAGGAGATCTCGTTCTTAGTTTTCAACAAAGGTTTCATGCTGTGATACAGATAATCATAATTGTCTTTCCCACTCTTCTAAAACAAATATGTATTAAGACAGCGGCTAGAATGGGCCTTCCGTCACTGCAAAAATGAGACAATCAGAATCTTTTGTAATTACGTGCAACAATATTCTAATTACTGATGATTTAAGCTACTCCATGCTGCTTCCTCTCTCACTTGCTACAATTAGAAAAATATATATGTCAGCTGTATTTTTGTCGAATCATTTCACTTAAATGTAAGTCACCAAAGTGGCACAGTTGGAGATTTATTTTAAAACAATGAGAATATAATTCTCCTCCATGAGAATTACATGTGTCTTCTGCTCACCACGTAAGGTTTAAGTGATAGATAGAAGAGGTCTGCACAGATTTCCATATCTGCACACTCAAAAGGGGACACAACTTGTCACATGTTATCTTGCTGTCTTGCTGTAGTTTGACAAATAAGTATTATAGGTGTTTTTTTTTGTTTTTTTTTATGAATACAAATAAACTAGGGGAAAGTTACTAGGGCTCCCGAGTGGTGCAGCGGTTTAAGGCATTGTAAATAAGAATTTGTTCTTAACCGACTTGCCTAGTTAAATAAAGGTTCAACTAAAAAAACTTGGCAAAATAAACATGCACTATTTTAATTAAGCAGCATACATATTTAGGCCTGCTAACACATAAATATACAGTATGTATTTCACAAGGTGAGGGCTGGGCCAGGATGACCTAAATTAAGACACATTTTTGGAGAGAACTGCTTAGAAATGTCCTTCACTAATACTCATCCCGTGAGCAGATCTCTGTTGGAGGCCACCTGTCAACCCAGGCCAGCTCCTTCTCCACTTGACTGCACTCTGCGTGCCTGCCACAACTGTGACTGAACAGCACAGACTAGCCTCCCAATCATTAATCCTGACTGCCTTCTTCGACTTCTCCTCCCTCTTAAAGAACACCTCTCTTTTACACCTGCTTTCTTTCTCTCCCTCTCTACGCTCTGCTAACATGTTGACAGCCGTTGAGAGGGAGGGGTGTGGTAATCATCTTTATCTCCGTCCCCTCAGCATGCTGGCAGACACTTGCCATTGAGTGTCTGTCAGGCAGAAAGGGTGTGGGATGTGGGCTCAGGCTGCACAGGTGACAGGTCACGGTCATTTTGCACCAAAAGCCACTGAAGCTAAAACCTTAAGTGGCATTTGAGCTACCTGCACTGTCAGCTCTAACACTCCCAACACCAACAAGGAGACCACCAGTACAGAGGCAAACTTCATTATTCCTCTCAGGTGGATTTCACTAAAAACAACAACTACCGGAGTCTCCCTGTCAAGATCCACGCTGATGCATGCAACTGATATTGAATTTGATGGTAAAGAGAATTGTAGCCGCCAAACTGTTTAAATGCTAATGCACCCTGTCCCTGACTACGCCTTATGTGTCTTAGTCTTCACCACAATGGTGACGAAGTGTCCACCAAAAGCCTTAGGACAGAACAGAGAATTAGACTCTCCCCCTGAATACTGTTCAGTCTAAAGGAGATGTTGCATTGGTTTACAGGCCAGACCAAGGCCATTACAATACTTTCCAAGATGTCACTGTCCAGGTTGTTAAAATTTTCATTAAGTGTTCAGCAATTTCCAAAGTCAAGTTAAAAGAGACTTAGACAATACCATCGTATCAGATAAAGGATCTTCGCTGAAAGACTGGCAGTCAGTTTTCATGTAATGTATCCTTGCCTGCTTATACTGACAGTCTCCATAGCTGATGGATTACTAATTATGAGAACGAGAACTGGATGACAGCCCCATTGATTGCCCACTTAAGAACATGTTAGGATAGATAGCAGCCCACACGGCATAAACCACATATATCTGCGTCCATCCATTTATTTTATTTTAAATATGACAGCTGCTACAGGGGTGGTTTTCATTGAGAGTCCTTCAAGCAGTAAGTCTCAAGGCTTTCGGGAAACTCTAGCAGTAGTTGATGGGCGTTGATTAAGCTGTTATACGGCACAATTGGAACCACTCTGTCCTCGTTCTCTCTGTTGCGGCAGTGACGGATGTGCTGTTGAAAAGGTATTGGATTTGGTTAAAACACAGAACAGTGAAAGATTTACAGCCACTGGTCAGTGAGGTTTACAGAGGTCCTGCAATGCTCTACTGGTTTCTTTTGTGCTGCACTCTGGGTAATGTTAATGCCCAGAAAAAGCACTGAGGAGGTCATATGCTCTGAAAACCCCAGGCAAAGACTGACTTTGAAGCAAAAAAATAAAAAAATAAAAAGCCATTTATTTGAATGACATTTTGACTTTTTTGTTTTGATTCAATGCTATAAATTGACATTCTTCTGCCAGTAGTTTTTTAAAACTAAAATGAGCCATACTATACACCAGAAGGGTAACTTTGATATGTTATTTCACGGCAGAATCTCCTAAACCTTTGTTATTTTCTTGTGGCGGTAAGGGAAAAAAATGCCAAAAAAGAGAAAGAATTAATCATGTGCAGTTTCCAGGAGGAGGTCAGGTGGGAAAAGGAGGAGTTAGAATTACACAGAACTCTTTGTCAAAGAAAAAAGGTAATTTCACTGGGAATACTCTCTGAAAGTTGTGTACCAGGGTAGCTGACCATGTCTTGCTCTTTTTCGTGACAATTATTCTGCAGTAATGCAAGTTCCTGCTTGGTTCAACAACCCAAACCCTTTTAGTTCATGCTGTGTTATTTGGCAACAAAACTAATTACCAATCAAACTCTCAAGTTGTACCAAGAGGTTATCTCCCTAAACAAAACTATATATGAAAAAGAAGTCTTACTTGTGGGGATGTGAATTGGATCCTGCTCGATATGTTACAGGCTCTCGTAACCTGGAACCATGATCTTTTGAGGGAAGCCTTCAAGTTCACAGCAACAAATGCCCTCAATCACTCAGGGAGATGAAGACTCTCTCTGCTGGCCAATTACTGTTTTTTAAAAGCCTGGGGCGCCCAAGAAACTTTGACTCTTGGAAATGAAGTCCAATCTTAGAAAGAAACATAGCTGCTATTAAAATCTTTATCATTCTGTAAATCACAAGTGATTTGTTTTACCCCATGGCTTGTTCAGATACATCCTTGCTGCTGTTGCAGAGGTTAAGAGGTTACTGCAATTGAGGAAAGCAAGCTTATTTTTACAACTGGGCCTAGAAGAAAAGGAAATTATTTTATTTTTTTCTCTTTTGGGGCACTCTGAACAGCCAAAGATCTCCTCTGTGTCATAATTGCCTGAAGTGAGTGAGCAAAGGCCCTGGACTCCTGATGTTAGTGTGGCTCTTTCATGAGGGGTATGGAGTCAGAGCTTCTTTAAAAGATCAGTCTCTCTGGAGGATATTACTGTGTGTTGTTTATGTAATAAAAGCATTTTGAAAGAAGTGGAAAAAATACTGTTTTATTTATTGTTCCTACCAATATGTTTCTACTACTGAGGTGTTCAATCTGGACTATTGTTTTTGTTTTACCTTGCAGTTATTCTCTCTCAATTACAGTTATACATATTGCATTTCTGAATACCAATAGTGTGAATATTGATTGATTTTGAAGATCATGAAATTAGCTTGCTTTTTAAACAAAGTGGATGCCAAAAGTGGCAGAGAGGATAATGTAATTATGAATAAAATCACTCCAATTAAACATCACTATGTTAACTTTTGGAGAGCACACACACTCAGCTCTCAACTCCATATAATGTAATTACACAATTTGGAGAGAAAAAAAAACAGAAAACGAGAACACTCAAATTGGGGTATGAACATTAACAGCAGATGGATTATGAAAAATCTGTTCCTGCCTCTGGTGCTACGGGTTAAGAATGACACTCCTACTCCCAGCTCCACCCTACCTATTGAGAGCTGATAGGCCCTCTGCTACTAGACAAGGGTCTTGACTGAGGACACTTTGATACTCCAGCCTTTAATCACCAAAGTGTTCCTAGTGCCCAGCTGATGGAGGATGTCCAAACCATAAAGCAGACTACAGAGGTGACAGAACACAAAATAGGTAGATTGTTCCCAGGGCCACCCTTATGTCCCTGAGTGACCCCATACTTTTTATTATTCAGGGGTGAGTCAAATGGATACCCTACCAGCTATTCTGCCCTTCCCCATCTGCTTTCCTCCACTCTCCCTGTCTGGGCCCAGATGTGAACTGCTCCCAGAGTCAGTTACCAGCATAATTGAAAGTGCTCTGTCATCACTTTCAGCCAAACACTGATGAATGTGAAGTTGAATGAGGTTTGGGTTTTAGTGATACGGGGGAAGTCTGGCTGAGATTTATCACTGGTGGCTTATGAGGCTACAAGAGGTCATTTAAGCAGAAACTCCATCTACCCCTCTGTGATCTGTTAATTATTACTCATTAAACCAGCACACCTTAAATCAGTCTAGTTTAACATGGACCTGAACGTTACTGCAGTCAATGATGCTTTACATGGGAAACTTAAATTAAAACAGGATTGATTGTCAAGAGCCAACTACTGTAGACACAATCCAATGTAGCACAATATGTTCTATAAATAATGAGTATGCAATAACTAATAGTCAACCCACTTGAATAAAGTAATGAGCAAAAGCATATACTCTATCAAGTCCAGCTTAAAATTCAAAGATGACACTAGCTGTGTCAACTGCTCTCTGGAAGAATAGATTTACTGCGTAATCAACTCAAAGACAAATGCCATCTCCATTTGACTATTGAACCAAATTGAATCATTCAAGTATTGTCAGATGTCCCAGCTAGCTATCTAGTAGCCTATTACCATGATTGGCTACGTCAGTTGTTAAGGTGGTCATCAGAAACAAGCCAGCCATAACCATGGATTTATAAAACAATCACAACATCACACATTGATAAATTGTATTCAGAAACAATCGATATTGTATTCAATAACCTAATTTTCCATCTCTGGCATGTCTAATTGGCTAGCTTGATACTCAACTAAAGAAAACATAACAGTTGAAGCTATCTTTGCAATAGCTTGTTACTGGAGACATGCTCCTCTCCAATGAGCTTGTAAGCCTGCCAATACCAGATATTTCTGAGGGCTGAGCCAGCAGGCTTTAAGCCCTTTAAAATCGACCTGAACTGTACGCAAAAGTTAATGGGAAACACACAAACTGTATTAACTCTGACAAGGTTTGAGATGTAATTTGAAAAGAAGGTCTGTTATGTCTACAACTATCTGCATCTTTGTACATGTGCATTTCAGATAAACTGTATTATATTTTAGGTATTTTTAGCAGTGCTCTCCTGAGAATCAGTTTAATTTGTAAATCATGAAAATCAATTGGGCTAATATTAACTATTTGTAATGTTTCAAACAACATGCTTTATGTAAATGCCATACTAGTGTGCACATCATTATGTGTCTAACACACAGCTTCCATAGCAACATTTACAAGACCTTTTGAAAAACCTATGAAACCTGATTCAAACTCTGATTCGACATCCAAATGCAAAGCGTAGGAGGTGAGCAAGTTCTCATTGTCTCTCCCTTATTAGAGCACACCCCCAGCTGCCTGGGCATTCAGGGCCTGGGTCCTGGCTCCCGTCCAGCACTGCTCTGATCTGGGCTTTTTTGTGATTTGAAGAGTATGGTGGTTTGCTGAGTTGCTGTCCTAAAGCCATGTTGGAATGCTAGAGCGGCAGTGGAGGTGCAGAGGAGGGAAGTGACCTCACTGTGTGATGTTTGAGAGGGAGTGGGCCAGGGGCTACACAGCGAGGTTGGCTA
This sequence comes from Oncorhynchus tshawytscha, assembly GCF_018296145.1. Lineage (NCBI taxonomy): Eukaryota > Metazoa > Chordata > Actinopteri > Salmoniformes > Salmonidae > Oncorhynchus > Oncorhynchus tshawytscha. Next base: position 29,005,960 of record NC_056434.1, on the reverse strand, counting down.
TATTATAAATAAAGCAAAGCATGGTTTCTTCACAGAGATAGGAAGTTGGGTAAAGGTGAATGCCAGCTCTCGCAGCACAGTTGTAAAGGGTGACCTCTATTGTAACTCTGTCTCAAGGCAGCCAAGATCCCATGGCCAAAATGTATTTTTGAAAGAATTGTGCCAAACCCCAAATATACAATATGCTTTCTATCACAATATCAAAAAAATGTTCACTAGTATTTTTATTCTTACTCTATGGTAACATTGCAACTTTCAGATTGAAAAATATTTTGACAGCTACAAATTGTCTGACAAAAGCTTTTCCAAAGACTACCAGACAACAACACTAAGCATCTTATCAGACAAAATGAGAGGTTAGGGATTTTCTGGGGGAAGTTTTTTTTCAAAGAATAAAAAAATTATTGAACTACCAGAATCCACATTAAGGTTTCATAAACTGTGTGAACATACACTAAAGAAAGTAAACATAATATTTTGCAGGGAATATGTTTAACTTACCCACGGTTTGTGTGTGAATTGGACCCAGCATTTACCTTGCACATGAGATAACCTATTGGAATGTAGGATGTGTGCTGAAGAGTGATCATGACTGGCCTGCTTGGATGGGCCTCTGCGTGTCTCATCTCTCTCACTGAGTGCAGGATGGAACAAAGGACCAGGACCCTGCATTCCACAGTCACAGCAGCCACAGGCACCAACACCTGACAGGAGACACAAAGACACAAGACAGACACACTTTAACAGGAAGCACAGTTTCCAGGGTAAACAGAGCTCACCTGGATACACCACAAATAAGTGAAACTCAATCTGACTTGTTATCAGACTGCTGTCTCTGTCTAGGTTGTCCCACTGGAACCAAAGCAGACCAACATAATCCACTGGCAATTGGTTCTGCTCTGTCATTTATTTTGGCAACATGAAGAGAAACAACTTAACACCAACAGAATTCAATAGCAAGTGTTTTAACTTGCTTGGACCGTAAACTTCTATCCCACACAGATTCAATTACACTGAAGGCAACCTTTTAATTTGGTTAAAATATTTCTCCTGCTGAAATTACTTAATAATTTTAAGTGTGGGTGAATCCCCCAAGAATAAATCAATAAATGGACTGTTGCCTATGGGAAAATCAGCAGAGTAAATTAATATTAACTTGCAGATGGTTGGGTATAGGGCATCAGTGTGGCTCCTAACTAACAATTGATTAACTTGTAAATTCCCATCGCCCAGCTGTTGTTCAGGCTGTTTAGCATAATAGAGGGGGAGCAGTAGAGAAAGGATCCAGATGCTTTGAGTGCAGAGGAAAGGCAATCTGTCATTCTTCTGAACTACCTACAACTGATGGATTTGGCTTTGAATGGGTATTGGTTTTAGTTAAACATGACAGAGTGAGGGATGACATGTCATTGGTAACAAAGGTTTAGAGGTCCGACAACGCCTCAGCAATCCCTTTTTTTCAGCCAAGGCAACCTCTTGTGCATGTACCAGCTGCTAATTAAGGGAAGAAGTTGTTGGGCTACATTTTTTGTTCCTGGTACTGTCTGCCAAACTTTGTCTAAATGTAAAAACAGACTTAACCTTCCACATCTCTATGTAAGGTGATGTTTTTGTCAACTGAAGTTGGATTCTATAGAGCAGTCCACTAAAAACCAAGGTCAGACCTTTGCCCTGCAGACATATAGACGTTTAAACAGTAACCACTAGCAGGCATCCTCCCAGTACCCTGCCCTAAACCTTACTCACTGTTACTAGCTAGCTGCGAGCTGTTACTCTACCCTGCACCTTAGAGACTGCTTCCCTATGTACAATGCGTTCGGAAAGTATTCAGACCCCTTGACTTTTTCCAAATTGTGTTACGTTACAGCCTTATTCTAAAATGTATTAAATAAAAAATGGTCCTCATCAATCTGGACACAATTACCTATAACGACAAAGCAAAAACAGTTTTTTAGAAATGTATGCAAATGTATTAAAAAATAAAAACAGAAATATCACATTTACATAAGTATTCAGACCATTTACTCAGTGCTTTGTTGAAGCACCTTTGGCAGTGATTACAGTCTTCTTGGGTATGACGCTAGGTACACCTGTATTTGGGGAGTTTCTCCCATTCATCTCTGCAGATCCTCTCAAGCTCTGTCAGGTTGGATGGCGAGCGTCACGGCACAGCTGTTTTCAGGTCTCTCCAGAGATGTTCGATCGGGTTCAAGTCCAGGCTCTGGCTGGACCACTCAAGGACATTCAGAGACTTATACCAAAGCCACTCCTGCGTTATCTTGGCTGTGTGATTAGCGTCGTGGTCCTCTTGAAAGGTGAACCTTTGCCCCAGCCTGAGGTCATGAGCACTCTGGAGCAGGTTTTCATCAAGGATCTCTCTGTACTTTGCTCCATTCATCTTTCCCACAGTCCTGACTAAGGCCAAAGAGTTCAATCTTGGTTTCATCAGACCAGAGAATCTTTAGGTGCCTTTTGGCAAACTCCAAGCGGGCTGTCATGTGCCTTTTACTGAGGAGTGGCTTCCGTCTGGCCACTCTACCATAAAAGCCTGATTGGCGGAGTGCTGCAGATATGACCATCGGGTTCTTGGTCACCTCCCTGACCAAGGCCCTTCTCCTCCGATTTCTCAGTTTGGCTGTGCGGTCAGCTCTAGGAAGAGTCTTGGTAGTTCCAAACTTCTTCCATTTAAGAATGATGGAGGCAACTGTTCTTGGGGACCTTCAACGCTGCAGAAATGTTTTGGTACCTTTCCCCAGATCTGTGCCCCAACAAAATCCTGTCTCAGAGCTCTACGGACAATTCCACCAACATCATGGATTGGGGTTTTTGCTCTGATATGCACAGTCAACCCTGGGACCTTAAATAGACAGGTGTGTGCCTTTCCAAATCATGTCCAATCAATAGAATTTACAACAGGTGGACTCCAATCAAGTTGTAGAAACATTTCAAGGATGATCAATGGAAACAGGATGCATCGGAGCTTAATTTCGAGTCTCATAGTAAAGGTTCCTGAATAATTATGTAAATAAGGTATCTGTTTTTTTATTTGTATAAATTAGCACAAAAAAAATAAAATAATAATAATGTTTTTGCTTTATCATTATTGGGTATTGTGTGTAGATTGATGAAAAAATATATCTATTGAATCAATTTTAGAATTAAGGCTGTAACGTAACAAAATTTTGAAAAAGGGAAGGGGTCTGAATACTTACCGAATGTACTTTATGTTTTCGTTCCCATCTAAACATAACGATCTGCTTGGACTGGCCGACCAAGATGTCATGACTAAGCTGGCCCTTAAGTTGGTAAGCTGCAGCTGTCTCCTGTGCATCTAACACGGTCCTCAAATGCTGATTTCTCACAGAAATGCACACATTCATTAATATAACTAGGCCTAGACAAAGCGAGTGCAACAATATCCATAAGATAGTTATTCGGTCCTCAATAATTCTGACAAAATGACATTCATAATCATTTAAATATATATATATATATATTATTAGTACAACAAAAAGGGAAAAACGCAACTGTATTGAGTTTTGGCTAGCCAGATATTTAAAAATCTAGACATCTGGGTTTAGTCAAACAGAAAGAAAACCTTCACATCAAAAATACTGTCTGTAACTGAGGCCATCCAATGTGATGTTGTTGGACAGGAGGCTACGACTAGAAAGCCAGTCGCTAAGCAGACCTGAGCAAGACGTGGCATGGTGAATGGTCCACTGCACTCTGCCTCTCATGTAACCTTGCCTCTCAGTGACCCTCAGCTCCTCAGGGTGAGGTGAGGTACATGTGGACCTTCCATCCAGTTCCAGCTGCAGGATCACATGTAATCAGTGTAAGGGATGCTACCAGTGTCCAGGGAGGAACCAGCCAATCCAGAGCCCCTAGCAAGGCTTCAGTTGAGCTCTGGTCAGCAAAACACTGGGGTGAAATCTGGAGGTCTCATGGGGATCGTATATAGAACACTTCTGCAGAACTCATCACTTGCTGCCAAATCTTGTTAATCTCTCATTCTAGCACCTTAAAAGAAAATGCCATCCAAAAACTATTAATCGTTGTTGATATAGACCCAAAATGGTTTGCATGTCAGCAATCAAGTTTTCAAGATACTGCATATAACGTTCAAAATACAAAATTGCATCAAATGCATTTTGCATCATATGATTCAAACTGCAGCATCACATTTATTTATTTTTTACCTTTATTTAACTAGGCAAGTCAGTTAAGAACTCATTCTTATTTTCAATGATGGACTAGGAACAGTGGGTTAACTGCCTTGTTCAGGGGCAGAACGACAGATTTTTACCTTGTCAGCTCGGGGATTTGATCTTCCAACCTTTCGGTTACAAGTCCAATGCTCTAACCACTAGGCTACCTGCCGCCCCACACATGATGCAAAATGCATCAGAGTGACTGTATTTCTGTATTTTGAAAGTTATATATCTTGAAAACTTGAATGCTGACATGCAAAACATTTTTGTACTACATCGACAATGGACTTTTTGAGTGGAATTTTCCTTTAAGGACAACTAGGATTTTGAGTATTGCTTAATTTCAAAACTTTCAATACTTGATTTCAGTACGTGGAGTTATTGTGGATATTATTTTAGCACCGTTCTCACTGTCTGTATGTATAACAAATGTATATCTTTAAAAGTAACCCCCTCAGCATCTATACTTGAGTATATTTTAAGTATAAAAAAAGACAGTAATATAAGTTACCAAAAAACGATAAATAATTTCAGGTCTACAGTACAGCAGGATGTGGGATCAACATCTTTAAGGCTTGCTGTGGTGCTGCAGTGAGAGGACTCTAGAGTGAGCCCATGTAGCCAGACTTCTCACAGACATGACCACTGGCTGAAGCCATCTGTCTGAACCAGGCAGGAGAAGACCGGACTCCCCACATGAAGAAAAAAAACAAGTGTAAGGTTTTCAGCAGGCAGCCTTCAGACAGGGAGGCTCTGTAGGAAACACTAGAAAACCATTAACTGACCACAGTATTATCATTTGCTGGAATGAGCTACAGACAGCTAATGAACTAGCTTTAATGCTTTTCTTTTTCCCCCAGCTGAAATGCACCAGTGAGAGCTCTTGCTTGTACAAAACAGTGTGACAGATCGATGCCTAAATTCCTAAATCAAGGGAAAAGGTTATTCTCTGTCTCACTGGGATTCCACACTCTATCCCTCCTACATCGAAGACCCTCTCCTACCCATTTAAACCAAACAAGTCTCTTTTCTCTACACTCTTAATTAAGAGAGGCGGTTTTTTTCTTCTTGGTTATGCTTCCAATGTTAGTGTGTGTAGTGTGAAAACAGATCTGATGGACTTGTGCCCTCAGCTCTCCCTGATCAGGCTCTAGCAGGTATCTTCCATGATTGACAGCCGACAGGTCAGCAGCCGTTCTCTCAGACTGTTAGAGGGTGGGCGTTAAAGAGATTTGGAATGCCTGGGACCCTGATTGCTTTATTGCTCGCCTGTCAGAACCATTGTACAGCTCTGTATTATTAGGGCTTGCCATCTCTCACCGTCTGGAAGGCGTCGCGTCTCAGCTCTGCATAAAGAACCACCGCCACACTATTCAAAATCCTCTTTCTTTTTGGCTCAAAGAAAAAAGGCACAGATTTTTCAACACAATTGCTTGTGTTGGTTTGTCAGATTGTGTCACCAAAGTGTCTCCTGGGAATGGGTTTGATGGCACTGTGCAATATCAAACTGAGACGAAATATTCTGTTTTGTTATTATCACAGACATAACCCATTTGCATTTTCCAAAACGACAAACTGAATGGATCCATGACTTACCTGATATAATCATGTTGATTACCTCAAATCTAAAAAGAGATCAGAATTAGTTGATATGCAATTTACTTGCTGTTTGTTTTCAGTATACTATTTACAATAATCCATGAACTGCCAATATTACAATCATTTTCCTTTTATGCAATATCTACAATGACTATTACAGCATCAACATTGTCCTGTGTGATAGTCATGTTGTCATCCAATAGCCAATCCCATACGACTTAAAGGAAGACAATTTACATTATATTTTTTACTATCCCCACGCAACTGAGGGAATCAAGACAGTAGAGACACAAGAAAAAGTCACCCTAGTACACAAAATAAAAAGCTATCTTTAGAAGCACCACGCCACAGTATTTGCAATATTAAGGGCAGATAATGCAGATGGTGAGACATGTACTGTATGACTCAGTACGTACATCCTGGTTTACAGACTGGACCCATAACCGATGATTGCTGTTTTGGGTAACTGCTCTGAGAATATGTCCACTCTCAGTGCACCTGGGAGTGATAACCACAAGCACTCACCCTGAGGATAGGTTAGTAGGGGATGGTGAACACAAGGCTGTACTTACTATGCTTACTTGCAGCACATTGTACAATGTAGACTGCTTCAGTGGTTGGGTCTGAAGTAATGTTTATCGTTAAATGTTTTCATTTGACATAGCCTGTAATCATGGCAGGTGCTACTGATTACATTTTTTAGATTTCTCTCTTTTAAATCAAATGTTGCGAACTAGAATGCTGCCTGGGGGCCTGTCCAAACAGTAATTTCACTCCATTGTTCTGCTCTTAGAAGTAAAGACAGAGTAGAATACAGGAATTGGGATGATAGCTATTATTGCTGTCTAATTATGTTAATTTTGTTTTTTCTTTTTCTCTTCTGCCAGCTGTTTCATTTTTGATAGAGCAATCAAATCCAAAATCCGAAAGTAGATCGCCTTAGTCCAGCATTTAAAATCTTTCCACATCAAGATTGGCTAATAGAGACAAAGGAAGTATTAGCATATCAAATTAGCACATATATATATATAGTACCAGTCAAAAGTTTGGACAAAGTACTTTTGACAAGGTTGATGCTGCAAAAACCATCAAGTGCTATGATGAAACTGGCTCTCATGAGGACCGCCACAGGGAAGGAAGACCCAGAGTTACCTCTGCTGCAGAGTATAAGTTCATTAGAGTTACCAGCCTCAGAAATTTTGTTGTGTTACAGCCTGCATTCAAAACAGATTAAATATATTTTATTCTCACCCATCTACACACAATACCCCAAAATGACAAAGTAAAAGCATGTTTTTAGAAATGTTTGCAATTTTATTGAAAATGGAATACAGATATCTAATTTACATAAGTATTCCCATTTTTTATAGATATATTAGCTGACAACTTAACCAAAACGATGGTGAGAAATCAACGTATCGTGATTCTGTATGGCCAGATTGCTACCAAGAATGACAAGAGAACGGCCATGTGAGGAATCAAAAGTAACTAATTTCATCTTGTTCTTGATACCATGTCTTGTTTTGAGGTGTTTTGACTGATTTCATGTCAACTTTAATATGGCAAAAAAATGCTAGCTAGTTCACCAACAACTGTAATGATGTCTTTGAGAAACGAGTGCTAATTGTGGAAATGTATTTATGTTTTCAATAAACATTGGAGATGAAATACAGCTTACATGTGGTCAACAACCTAAGCCATCCCAGTCTGTTTTGCCCCATAGTTGCGCACATGCCGGTTTTGTTGCTAAAACCATGACTAATCTATTCTTTACAGGGTTCCATCTTTTCACTAGGTCATTTAGGTTAGTATTGTGGAGTAACTACAATGTTGGTGATCCATCCTCAGTTCTCTTATCACAGCCATTAAGTAAATGTTTTAAAGTCACCATTGGCCTCATGGTGAAATCCCTGAGTGGTTTCCTTCCTCTCCGACAACTGAGTTAGGAAGGATGCATGTATCTTTGTAGTCACTGGGTGTATTGACACATCATCCAAAGTGCAATTAATAACTTTACCATGCTCAAAGGGATATTAATGTCTGTTTTTTTTACCCATCTACCAATAGGTGCCCTTCTTTGATATGAATTGTAAAACCTCCCTGGTCTTTGTGGTTGAATCTGTGTTTGAAATTCACTGCTCGACAGAGGGACCTTACAGATAATTGTATGTGTAAGGTACAGAGATGAAGTAGTCATTCAAAAATCCATGCAACTTATGTGACTTGTTAAGCAAATTTTTACTCCTGAACTCATTTAGCCTTGCCATAACAAAGGGGTTGAATACTTATTGACTCAAGACATTTCAGCGTTTCATTTTGAATTAATTTGTAAACATTTCTAAAAACATTATTCCACTTTGACATTATAGGGTACTGTGTGTAGGCAAGTGACACAAAATCTCAATTGAATCCATTTTAAATTCAGGCCAAAATGCAACAAAATGTGGAAAATATGAAGGGGTGTGAATATTTTCTGAAGGCACCCTCCGATCTTATATCCCTTTGTACATAGTGCCTTCTCTATCACAATATAGATCCCCTTTGTTCTCCAAATAAATATACACTGGCACAGTCAATAGTGTCTCTATAGACATCCCCAGATGTTAAAAAAAAAAAAAAAATCCTAATTCCCCAGGCAAAGATGACAGGCTGACAGGTTGTTGAAGGTCATTTGAGCAGTGGCTCCTGGTCCCCCTGGAGCCAAGGGAATGGTCAGGCTGCTTCCCAAACGCTACCGCCTGCTCCGGGCCACAACGGAGACAAGCCCATAGGGGTGCCATGTCCCTGTCTCCGTGGAGACGAGGCGACGGGCCGGCCAGAGCTCACTCACACCTTTCTGGTCAGCGCCTCCAAGTCTCTGAGGAGACCAGACCAGCCTAACAGCAGCAGTCGCAGAACAACTTGTTTTTTCAGCTCCTCACCATCTCTTTTTTGTTGTCTTCTTTAATGCCAGTACCAGCACATAGCGGGATGCCCCACCTCCAGTCCGACCCTCCTGCCCTGGCAGCACTACCCCTGTGAGGCCTGCTGGGAACAGTGGTGAGATGTGAGATAAGACCTGCGAGTCTGGGCAGGGCCTGAGAGGGGATAGGACGCTTTGGGACAGCCCACGCTGTCTGTAGACCAGGCTCTATTATGTTTGTATCAGGGTGTGTGAATCCACCATTCCCAAATGCCGCCTACTTAAAGATCCTTTCAATTCATTTCAAAATTGGCTGTTGCTGTGAGACTGGCTGGCCTAATTCAGTTCATTATCCCTGCTGATATATACCACGGCTTTCTGTTGGTATGCGTGTTATGTCTTTGTCTCTTATTAGATCTACAATGTAATACTGTGACTGTTGTGTATTAAATACAGTATTAAAATGTGTATAGGATGACAGACAGCTTTCTTCAATTCATGCTCACACCAGTAGCCCTATTGATTTTGAGCAAGCTGCGACTTTGTTCTTCTGTGTGTCTTGATCTGAGAAATAAGTGTTAACCCCTTCATCACTTTACCCCAGTGTGTCCTTACTGGAAGCCATATTGATTTTGTTTTTGGGAGCGTCCTCCCATTGCCCATGCCCTTTACCACTGGGACTCATCTAATTGTTTATCTCTGGACACTTTCCTGCCTTCACTCCCTTCTGTCTCATTATGTGCCAAGATTTGACAAGTCAAGTCTCCCCACACTCTCAAATCTCGCTTTACAACATGTCGACCGGCAAAACACTACAGATGGCTTACTTCTTAACAGACCCTCCCACATGGAACGCTACAAACATGACAACAGAACACACTTGCTAAAATACACACAAATCGACATATAACCACTCACTATGAACCTGATTACACATACGCCATACAGACAAGTAAACACCAGAACCCCACACAGTGATTTCAGACTCAATGATTCTACCATAAATGTGCTGACAAATGTTGAAGAGCACAACACTTGAAAAGGAAAACTAGAAGGAGACCCTTATTAAATGTTGGCAATATTGATATTGAAATAACAATACTGTCTGAAACACCACTAGCTACTAGTAGCCAGTAGCCATTTTTTAATTTGAGTAGGATCCCCATTAGCTGCCGCTGATGGCATAACTAATCTTCCAGACCTACCCTATACTGTATTACACTTTGTTACATATTCTGACTGATATTATTCTCCATAACTGTCGAAGTGTCTCTCACTAGGCACAAGGGGGAAGTTTGTGTTACAGGCTGTATTCTTTTGAATATTGTCTTTTTAAATGCAGTTTCTTACCAGCATTCCAAACGATTTCAGTCCCAAGAAAGCCCTTGGTCAGGATATATCAGTGAGTTAACTCTATAGAAGTGGGCCAGATCAATAAGCACATTCTCAGAGAGGAGCCAGAGAAGAGTTGGAGGCAGGCACGGGAGAGAAGCAGTCAGGGAGCGGGAGAGGCAGGGAGCAATCAGAGCTCTGTGTTTCTGTGTGCCTTCAGGAGTAGATCGATGCTCTGACAGGAGCCCTGCTTTGTTTTCTCTCACTGTTCAGATGTTAGACTTGCTTTACATGATTGCTTAAAGGTTTTTGTTTGCCTACTTGTGTATTTGTTTGTCATTTTTGGTTCAGTCTATTTAAACTATTCCCCCATTGTCCATTTTGTTAGTAAGGTAGAGGAAATGGCCGAGTCACTGTATTTATCATAGAGTATGACTTACATGAATCGCTGAGATATAAATGTATAGACTGTGATCATTATAATAAACTATAGAAATTATAGGCCGTCTGCGCTTTTTTATACTAAATAGTGTCGTTTCCATATAATTAACTGCAACGCAATCTGCTATGTAAAATATATAAGCTAGTTTCAGGGTATATAACATATTAATAGACTACATCACAATTAGCTGACTTCTGCATTCTCTCTACAACTATTCAACACAAGTTAGCCTGTTTGTAGAACTTCAAGTTCGAAATATGTACGTGCTAATGTCCGAGAAGCCAGTGTTTGGAGGATATATTGGCACAGGTGTTGTTAGGCCCGAGACGAAACTGTGTCAATATATCCTCCAAACACAGACTTCGAGGGCATTATCACTTTGATACAACAGGTTACCAACTTATTCAAATAATGATTGACATATTTGAATTAAAAACATTATTTTGATTAATTTATTCATACTATTTCAACCTTCCACAAGATACAGTCCCAACACAAATCTAGAGTTTCTAGGGACATGAACCAATCGTTCAGTCTTTTTGTACTGTATCTATGGATGCGACCCAGTCGTTCAGTCTTTTTGTACTGTATCTATGGATGCGACCCAGTCGTTCAGTCTTTTTGTACTGTATCTATGGATGCGACCCAGTCGTTCAGTCTTTTTGTACTGTATCTATGGATGCGACCCAGTCGTTCAGTCTTTTTGTACTGTATCTATGGATGCGACCCAGTCGTTCAGTCTTTTTGTACTGTATCTATGGATGCGACCCAGTCGTTCAGTCTTTTGTTCTGTATCTATGTATCCAGTCGTTCGTTCTAGATGTTCCATTGCCATTCTGGCTGGCAACGTTCTTATCCCTTGCTTGCTAGCTAGCCAACTACGGCTAACTTACAGTCACATCAAAAAGTGCAGCCAGAATAACAGCAAAGTAGCTGCATTTGTTTAAGCTTTTTTCTAGTGACATCCATAACAATGAGCTAATGAGGCGCCATTCCGCCTGGCATAGAAAATGTGCTCACTCGTCAGGACACTGTTGTTCAGAGGAGCTAGCCAACAACACAGCTACAGTACATAATCACTTCAAACTAAAGCTGGAAAGATTAACTGTGTTTTGTTTTAATAGAATATATATATTTTTGTATATATCCATAAAAATGATGCCAACTGATTCATGATTTCTCTCTCTCTGTCTGTCTCGTCCAGACACGTTCATTACTATGGGACAGCAGGAGATAGAATTTGAATATTGAAACAATGTTGCAAATGTCGGGGAGACAGACAGCAAAGTCTATACAAATCTCCGCTGTTGATAACGAAATGTTAGTCTAAAATAAATGTGAAATAATGCATACATGCTTGTATAGTGGATATCAGGTTTATTAGTTGCCTGGCTGGACTGATGAGGCACCGGATTGTGCAGTCAGATGGAACAGAGTAAATAGGTATTTTAACGTCATAGATTTAGCCGGTGGGAACTTGTGGAATAGACACTGGCTAGAATGCAGTTTTAACCAATCAGCATTCAGGATAAGAACCACCCATTGTATAATGATTAACAATACCCAGGCTCTCTATATCTCAACAAGGGAGTAATGAGGCTCAAAAAGTAGTTGGTGCTTGTAAGTACCTACAGAGAGGGCATCCTTGGAGTGTATTCCATATTGAAGGGCAGTTTTCTTCTGACTGGAATGGCCTTAGACATTCTTTGTCATCAGAATTTTACCATTTCTCACATGGCCACCTAAACCAAGTTAAGCACTTGCCTCTCCAAATAAGCTGCCCAGAATTACTCCTAATAAGAATTTGTGAGTGTAGGCTGCTCCTCTGAAAGGTGTTGACCGCAAAGGACAAATAGGTGTCAATAGATCTGGTCACAGCTCCTATGGGACATTGAGAAACATGAGCTCCTTTCCAAGGCTTAATAAGAAAGCACAGATGCACCCTTGTCTCAGCATAGCCCTGTGTCTCATTGTACTTTGGCCTTCCAACCCGGCCAGCACAGGACCAGTATTGCAGCGGCCGCGTGAGTGGGTCTCATTAGGACTGGCAAAGGAAAAGCGGGGTCAAGATACATAAAGGTACCCCAAGCTAAGGAGCATGCCTCTAAGATGAGCTGGGAGCTCCACCTAGTCCTAAGGCCACCCCTCCAGACCTCTGGCCCTCCCCGTCGTGACCTCCTATCTCTACCATTATTTGATGAAGCAGAGCTTGATAATTATTTTGTGTGGATGGAGAAGGGGGCACAGTGTGAAAAGAGTGTGTCACTCTGAGGGAAAGGATAGCAGGAGATGACAGAACAGAGAAGAAAAAAACTGAAAAAAGATCAAAAGCGGCCCTTTCACTTTTCATGCCTGCGAAGGCTCCAAAGAGGATAAGGAACAATCGGGCCTGGGGTCTCCTGTCCTCTCTGGCAATTAGACTCAGCTGATGAAGTGAAAGGGATGAATGGCAGGTTTCAAGGCCTTCTCTAGGATTCACACAACAGGGTGTGTTTTTCCCTTCTTCTCCTTTATCTTCATCTCCCTTCAGAGTGGCAGAAATGCAGCTGAAATATTTCCAAATGAAGACAATGTGGTCTAAGGTGCCAAATCTTAATCATGAGGACTGATGAGATTGAAGGGGTGTTAGAGTCTGATGGGGAACAAACAGACAGCATTCAATCCTGTGCATTTTTGCACATGACCAAAATAACAAAGTAGGGATTCACACTTATTAGAAACTACTTTTGTTTAACATACACTTCTACAAGTTCATGCATATCTGTTTAGGTAAAACATTTACTTCATTCTGGATTGAAAAGGTACAATACCCATGTGGCTAAAGCAGACGGACCACACATATGGCAAATTGTTAAGATGTGTGAATGCATTGACTAATTTGGGAATATACCTGATAGAGGGCCGTGGCCAATTAAAAGCAATTTCATTACCATTTGATTGAATGTATGCCTCTTTTTCTAATACAAATTTGTGTTAGAGTAAGCCAGTACATGTTTACAATGAATTTAAGACCTATAAATGAACTTAAAATCAAGATGTGTTTAGTTAAAACATTGAAACATCTAACTCTACTTAATGTGACCCAAACTCAATTTAGCATGAGAGAAGTTCTCCACCCCCCTCGGTCTGTTTTCTCAGCCATTGTTAATACAGTATATGGTGGTAAATGGCCCCAGAGGCCCAAACCATGCCGCCACACTGCACTAAAACCTTAAGATGCTTAGTGATATTCTTTAATCTGGCCCACTGATAATGTGTTTAAAGAAGCGCTTCAGATTTTCCAAACTTTGAGGGTTCAAAGTCTAAGAAGCATGGGGTCAGAATGCCAATGAGCTAAATAAAGAGTAGCCAAAACAGGCTTTGGGGATTTGAAACTCAGTCCCCCCCCGAATCCCTTTGATCTAAACAGAGTTACGGCCAAAATAATGCAGAATATCACATGCCAGGCACGGTGGTTCTGCCAACATACTGTCTGTTTGGCATGTAGAATGCAAAGTTCCAGGTTTAATATGGAACGGTTTATATGAACTACATGTGGAATTAATCTCAATTGGATTGTTTGAGGTTCTTTGGAAATAATATTCTAATGAGATGAGGCCCATGTGAAAGTTTTTGTTTTGACCATCTTGAAATTAAACCTCTCACTGTTCTCTCATTTCGAAGACATGACAAGTGTCCTTTCAGATGCTATACATTAAGGGTAAGAAAATTAATTTCTGCTCTTTCTATCACATATTAGCATGTGCCAAAATATGAACTGAAATTAAGCAAATAAGCAAATCTGACATTTATTAAAAACAAATTGCAATTGCTTTTGATATTTTGACTATACTGGGTTAGTGTTAAATTCCATTTAGCAGTGTGAAATAATATCAGATGTTTTGAAAGACTGCATAAATGTAATTTATAATTGTGATGCCCCTTTCCTATTGCTATACGTAGGAGGAAATTCATATAATGTGCTGTGTAATTAGAAACATCAACTAAAAAGCTTGTGACACATTTTGCACAAACAAAATGTGGGTAAAACTGTCAAAACTTCCATAATTCAATCTCTACCATAATACACACCAATCTCTACCATAATACACACCAATCTCTACCATAATACACACCAATCTCTTCGTCAAGCCACAGAAATGAGGGTGTGTTCACTACGGTCAGGGGACCAGATTATAACCCTCCGGCCCAAACATGTCACATTGCTTTTCTAGGGCAAAGCAAAACATGAAACGTGAATGGACTTATCTCCAGATACAATATAATCCTACTGCTTGAAAGAACGCACACATACTACAGAATATGAACCATCATACACTGTAGCTTGTTAAAGTAGCTTTCAAATAACTAAGCAAAAGTCAGAGGTGCCTGGAAAAGTCAACATATTGTACCCATAACCTTAAAACATCAGCAAATGTCATGAGAACAGACTTTTATTCAGAATAGCTTTTGTATTCATCAAGTAAATAATCACTAGGCTCCTTTATTACATGATTTTCTAACATGTTACATGACTAATCTGCACCATGTTAAAATCCACCAAAAAGCCATGACTCAATATTCAGTTCAGTAACAAAGGAACTTCTCACTTACAACACCGGTAATGAAAAAGGGAGTAGGGAATTGCCAGATAATAGCCATCTTGTTTTAATTGTTCATATATTTTTCTTTTTCTGGGCGACATGGCCATTACTTCCCAGTCACCACTTATCAGCAGAATCACACAGGATTAATGGTTTCACTTGTGCTGGTAAGACATGTTTAAATTGTCCTGATTATCAGTGCAAGAAAAATAATGGTTATTTGTCATTGTGCTATGCAGTGAGATTGAGTAATCTAACAAACACTGAGTTAAGCACACTATTAACCATTCAGGGGAATGCAGCCAGTTTGAATGGGATGCACAAGTCAGACAGGCCTATGCAATTGTGGCTATAATGTTTTGGGAAATGTTCACAGAACATAGTGTTGTATGTTGAGGCTGATTGTTAGTTATAGTTAGTTCAAATGTGTCAAGAAGCTAAGTAACATGATGGGAAGTCTTGGGTTTATTGATTTCTCAAGCAGAAAAGAATTCTTAACCTTCATGTCCAAGGTACAATTGATGGTCTGGGTTGATTTGACACTCCCCTCCACAACAAAGACAGTCCATTACAGTATGCTGCTAACCAACCCTGAACTCCACCCAAATGCACTTTACACTGGCATGCCTTTTATGTGTCTTTGAATGTTCTGGTCTCCAAATACAATCAGAACCACATTCTACACACTGTCACATAACCTATCCTATTGTATAAAAACCCTGAAAGATAATGTCTTGTTGAGCTCTGAATAAATAATGCATTAATATCAAATAATGAATGTTGAATAAAGACAAGTCACAATACACACTTACTTAAAAAATATATATTTAATAACTTATACAATATATTTTGCAACACACAAAAAGTACAATTTCTGTCTATGATTTTAGCAATAATGCTCCATTACTAAACTAGAGTCATAGACAATTAAAAATAAACTATCAACAGCATGTCACTTTAATGGGCTGTGTTTTAAAAGTAAGGCAATATCCATTCATACCTCCAGTAGGTGAGAGATAGTGGGTAGGCTATGTATAACACCCCTAGTACTATTGTGACTAGTACTGTACAGCACGGTTGACACATGTCTTATCTGGTTGATTCAAAGTGAGAAAGGTACACATCTCCAGTGCTCTCAGGGCCATGGTGTCCACAGGTTATTCTCCAGAGGAGAGGATCCTTGAGCCAATCAATATCTTTATTTGATCAATTAATTGCCAAGCAGAAAAGAAGAGACTATATCTCTCAAGTGCCCATTTTAAAAGAAGTCAGGATTAATGATACCTAATGTAATTTGTCCATATCTTATCACACCTCACTATGGTCTCATGAAAAAGGTTACTTATGTTACTTATGTCAAATTCCAGTGTCATATATCAAATAAAGTCAAAAGATATTTACATGAGATTAAATTAGTGTTTAGAGTTCAATCATTCTGATACGTGTTTTACAAATAACAGTTCATGATTTGAAAAGTATCTAGTCTCAAGTTTTTATTTACAGTAAATTCAAGCACTAATAATCGTAGCACCCACATTTGACAGATATAATCTGACTTCTGGAACTCCAGCCCTATGGCAGAGTCTCTATATTTGTACTGCAACGTCCAGGCATGTACCTTCCTCTTTAATCTACTCCATTATTTTCTTGTATGTCTCTTTCAGAGTATCTATTAGCCACTCTCCACTATCTGTTTGTGCAGTGTTTTCTCTCCTTTTTTCCCCATGAATGTTTTATATATTGGAAAGAGAATGATTGTTCACTGCAATGAGGCCAGCCCACGGCCTCAGTAAGACAAATTGCTCCAGAACGCCTAAATGGCAGTCAATGATAACTCATTGTAAGGAGAGTAAGTGACTTCCAATGGAGTGGATGGGGGACGGAGAGTAATGGCAGAGCACAGGTGAAAAATAGATGTTTGGCTCTGTGTAATTACTCCATTAGGGGGCTTTCTGTTAATCTACCAAACCACAGCAAGTGTTTTTACAGCATCCAGGAATAAATGACTGAAACCGGACCGAGAGGAGTCCCACAAGTCTTAACAACACCCTATCAAAACAGACTCTATGAAGTGTTAACTAATGGCCAAATATGCACTCTATTTATGCTCTAGATAAGCACACACATTAGCTACTCCACAGTTAAGTGCACTAATAGATGTAAAGATAAAGTTCATTTATTGACTTGACCAATTAATTAACTGTAGTATGGTAGCACATGTTCAGACAGCTTTAACCTTCCCTCCACATCGCCCGCTGTTGAATGCTTCAGCTGTGAAACATGAAAATCAAGGTTAGCAATAAAAAAGGGACAAAGGAAAAACTGTCCATTAGATATCAGCACCCCCGTCCGGCCCGTTCCCAGACAAACATAATGATCACATTTTTTTTTTTACCATTTGGTGTCTGGCAGCTATACTGCCTGTAGCAATCTACACAAAAGAAGCATGGACAAATGCTGCAATATGGTCTTGAGTTTTGTCTGACCATACAATCTGTTTTCTTAAGTCAACTTTAAAAACACTGCTAAGAGCGGTGCCCACAGCTTTATCACTGAATCTCAGATTGACCTTGGACTGGTCTCTTACAGTACTTCCCATCTGTTGGGGTCCCACCCCAGGATACATCCCGACGGGCTTGGGCTTTAAACCTGCTTTTTGCTTTCTTTCAGCTCTCAAATCTTGGTAGGGCCTATCTTATTAGTGTACTGGATGACGTGCTGCAAGTTCAAAGGCGAACCTTCTTCAGAGTAATAATGGGAGGGGGTCCATACAGTTGCATATCGGGATATTATTTTAGGCGATATATCGTATCCACAATAGCGCAATATAATTTTTACGCTAGTTGGCTGTACCTGCACCAAAAATCCAGTATTTTCCTTATTAGCTTGTACTCCATCTTCTTTTTAAATAGGGAGACCATTTGTTTTCCCATGACTGATGACAACTAATTTTCTGAAGGCTCTCTTGTCCCTCTACAGCAGACATATGGCGAGCAACATATTTGGAACATCGAATCACAATAGAATCACAGTATCAAACCATAACAAGTGGCGCAGTGATCTAAGGCACTGCATCTCAGTGCAAAAGGCATCACTATGGTCCCTGGTTCGAATCCAGGATGTATTACATCCGGCTGTGATTGGGAGTCCCATAGGGCAGCGCACAATTGGCCCAGCGCTGTCTGGGTTTGGCTGGGGTAGGCTGTCATTGTAAATAAGAATTTGTTCTTAACTGACTTGCCTAGTTAAATAAAGGTTCAATATAAAATTATATATATATATATACACACACACAGAACGCTATACATATCTTATCGGCACCTAAATATTGTGATATCATATCGTGAGGTCCCTGGCAATTTCCAGCCCTACTACAGAGTATGAAATCTTGACCTGTTTTTAACCTTTCACCAGATCATAGTAACATTGTTTCTATAATATGGCTGGGGCAGATTATATGGTCCAATGCTAATCCTTCACCAGCTATGTACTTTGTAGAAAGGACTGTTGTCCTTTCTTGTTTTACAAGTTGTCTGATGAGTCAAATTTGTTAACTGATTTGCAGGTAGGTCTAATTTACCATTACTAAAGAGACTGAAGGCTATGTGTGAGAGAGAGAGAGAGAGAGAGAGAGGAAGCAAGAATTACAGAAATAAAGATAGACCCAAGTAGCCTAAAATAGATTCTGGAATATTATTGTTATTTTTCATTTGCTTTGTTGAACCCATATCCCATTGTCTAGTGAGAGTCTATCAATACAGACTATATTACAATACATTTGTATGGAAACTACATTGATGATACTGAATACACTGTATGAAATATAAAAGCTGTAAATTAATTGAGTGAATCTGATCACACGTCAACATTACGTGGCATTTCCTGCAATGCAAGAGCTTCCATGTGCACATGCTTTTACAAACAAGGCCACCCCAGAACAGACAAAGGAGGACAAATGAATGAGGCACTATTTGAAAAATATATTTTGTAATGTTTTGTTTATCTGTGCGTTGACTGAGTGTTTGACTATTTCGGGGGAAGGTGTGACTTTCCAAGATGAGTATAGCCAACAACTCACCCTGACGCCATGCGCTGAGAATGATTAACCATGCATTTCTAGATTATGAAGACTTGTATGCTTAATTTGCATACTCGCGATAAGCATAGTCTGAGGGTTTCACCTACCTGCAGTTTCCTTTTAAATAGCTGTAGTTCACTCCCCCATCATTGTCAACTGTCTAACACTTAACGGTTCCGTGCACTTCCCGAAGGAAGGATAACTGCTTCCGCCTTCCATCTCGCGCATGTCTACCTTCAAAAAGCGGGCCACAGCGCCGCTCAGTGGACATATCTGTACAGTCAGGTCTTCCAACATGATATCCCACTGTTCGCTCCTGATGATTCTGGACATTTTCCCGTGTTGTAATAATTACTTTAATGATCTGCAAATTGATTTATAATCGAAAAACCGAAGCAGCATTGGCTACTCAATTAGAATACTGGGTTATTATGTCCATGTTTTTTTTATGTTCGGTGGATTTACTTTTGAAGGCCCAAATTGAAGTTTCAGAAAACGTTCAAGGATCGAGGGTAGTTCTACCCAGCATTGCAAGCAACAATGTAAGCATACCGGCATGTATTTTATTGTTTTATTGTTTTTTGAACATTTGATGTACAGTGGATTGCTACATAACTGGACACTAACCAGGGTACTACATTCCAAAAAGAGTTATACTAACATAAACTAATTCTGCAATGTCTAATTTAGAGAGATGAAGTTATGCATGATATTTTATAGGCAAGCCAAAGCTTCTTATGTCTCAACCTAATATGTTATTTGTCCACACATTCATAATATTTAAATTAAGACATATATTTCTGTTTGGTGATATAGGCCATATTCACATTATAATCTATCAAATTTTGCACCTGACCCTTTGTTATTCAAATAGCTCTTGTGGTTAGTGTGTGTGTGTGTGTGTGTGTGTGTGTGTGTGTGTGTGTGTGTGTGTGTGTGTGTGTGTGTGTGTGTGTGTGTGTGTTGAAATAGCATAAATGTTATATAAAGTATGAGCATGGCAGCCCTATTTATTAGCAGGCTTATTTTCATGGTATCAAAAGCCTTCTTTGAATCCACAATTGTCTTCAGAAAAGCATTTTCTGTGAGCATAGTGCTGTATTTTATGAGTTCAAACCCCCCATGTGGAACAGTGTATTCTGACCTGTTTAAAAAGAAAGGTTTACCTTGATTAGTTTTGATTGATTAATTAATAACAGATCATTGAGCATGCATGCTGAGATCCAACTGAGGCCTGGCCCATGGCAGAGTGGGGGTTAGGCTGATGCCTGGCTCTGGGTGTAATTGTGTGTGGCTGGGTGGCCTCCTGCACTGTGAGGGAGGGAGAGAAGCCGCCTCCTGCAGCCTCCTACTCTCTGGAGCAGCCTGCCGCGACACGCTCACCCAGCACCTCCCCATGCTATATTGTTATAACACCTAACTGCAGAGAATAGAGAAAGACTGCACACGCTGAAGGGTTTCTCTCGCCATATATTGAATGGCATTGTGAGGGAACCATCTCATTAGATAATGCTGCACAGGTACATGTGAAATGTATTCTGCTTTTCTTGAAAGGGCATTGTGTGCTGAAAAAAATAATATTATTTCTCAAATATAATTTCAACAATTGGTTGGAAGAGTCTAAGCCGGGGGAGGGTGGCTTCTATTAAGCTAACATATGGAATTGTTTTAAGATGGTCATACCAAGGATCATTTTGCTATTTGATTTGTAATTTTAGGACACTTTAAGGTTTCAAGAAAATATATTCAAAAATTATTTGATGAAACATTGAATTTGGCCTTACTTCTATAATTAGCTCATAGAAACGCTTCATATATGGATAAACAGGTAGTAAAAATAATAACATCTAAAGGAAGTTTATTCTGAAGTGTCTGTCCTATATCACTATAGCACTAACCTATAGCACTAACGTAACCTATCTCCATATATCTCCATATCTCCATATATACTTTCAGAAAAAAGACTAGTCTTTTTTTTTCTAGAGCAAAACAACCGACATATACAGTACGTATTTGTGAGAGACTCATCTTTCCACAGAGGGTTCACATTAGTATGTAGCCCAATCTGTTGGCACTCTACAGACAGACGTTGGCAGATCGGCTTTACCAACTTCAGACAAGTCCTGTGACGCTTGTGGGGGTCGTAGAGCAGAACAGAGACCATCATCATTTTTGTGAGAGTCTCATAATAGTTTGTACGCCAAACCATTTGGACACTATAGATGTTTTTGTGAGAAGACCGATTTTCAAGTTGTCTCATGGTCTGACAAACACCGCTCTAGCTCTGCCACCTTTCACCGCAGATGCAGAAGAGCGACATTGGCGGATGCGGTGGATTGAGATGCAGCCCATGCAAAAAAAAACCCAGATATCTCTACCTTAAACTGACGGATGTTGATTTTGTATTTGTATTATGCTAATTCGATTTCAGCGGCGGCCCGGACATTGACTCTAGGATTTAAACATAGCCCTCTTTTTTACCCATTCAAACATTTGTGAGCTAGTAAATTCATTGGTATTTGCCATTTAATATAAGACATTGTTTACTATAATTAGGGTTGCAAAATTCTGAGAAATCTCAATAAATTCCCAATAAATTTTTATGTAATCCTAGTTGGAGGTTCTCGGAATCAGGAGGGAATAAGCAGGAAATCTGGAATCATCCAACCAGGGTTTCTGGAAAACCAGGGAATTTATTGGAAGTTCCTGGAATTTTGCTGTAATATAGTTATCACAGTGAGCTCACACATTGGCAGTTGAATTGTCTTTAGATTAAACAGCTATTTTCATGCAAGCTGCATGATTTATTGTCCCATATCCTCCAGTTTACCACAACTGGTAAGCCTGTATTGGTGCCCTTTTGTATACGAGCAACAAAGAAGTTCACAGCGTCGGTGGTCTAGGCTTCTCCAGACTTCCTTTGCATTAGACGGGCTGCCCTTTATCTCATGCTAATGTAGCCCAGAAAATGATCTGCCTTTAAAGACATGGCAGTCCGTTAAAAAAGCCTCTGCCTAGCATTTGAAGTCATAAAAGTGACAGAGGACTTCAAGGGGAAGACCCAAGACTGGCAGTCTTTAAGATGAGTGAGAGGAGGACAGGCAACATTCTTTTTGCCCATCCAGAGGGATATTCTGTGGCCAAGCTTGATTATTAGAGATGAAGGATGGGCTGAGAGGATGTGGAATTGTTAAGTCCTTGAATCCTTTCACCAAAGCCTCTCGTAGTAACATTCTTTGTCTCTCTGTTTCTCTATGCAATTGATGATGCATCCTTGATATATATATATATATATATATATATATATATATATATATATATATATATTATATATACATATATATATTATATATATATATATATATATATACATATACATATATACATATATATATATTTATATATTTATTTATTTTTATTTTAAAAAAATTCAGCATCGGCTGAACTTGAGATGCATTCAGACTGATTATACGAATTGAAAAGTTATCACTAAGATTTGATATCAACCTCCCAACAATTATTTATTATTTTCAAATCTGAGGTGATTTAAAAAAAGTGTATTTAGAAGTAAAAACAAATAAAAAAATTGTCATACTCCACACAAAGATGCTATTGATATCTTATTCACTAAAACAAGACAATACATTTCTGTATTAACTCAGAAGGTACTTACTTAATGATGTTTGGAATAAGATTGCATCTCAGTATGGTATTACTTGGCACTGAGTGCAATCTATGGCATCACAGCATTGCCATAAACCAGCTGTGGAGTTATGTGACACCCCTGATCTTGGATTCAGGATCTCTGCACCCTGAATGTAGCCTGCCACTCAAACCTTCCACGTGAAAAAATCTGTTTTGTTTGAAACTATGCTGTCAGTTATTGTCAGCATATTTGAGAATTCCTAAGCCCTGAAATGAGTCCCATATTATTTCAGACAGGACTGAATATTGCACGGCAGGAGGCTGAAAATGAGACCTTCTCTCAAGAGACTGCCTGCAGCGCCTTCTATTTGGTGCAGAAACCAGGAGGTTTCATGCAGTGTGAAAACACACTCTTTGACCACACAATTATATATTTATTAACAACTCGTTTGATACTTTTTGTTCTGCTGTAGTTGTTATTTGTAGAAGGAAAATGAGGGAGGAGATGCAAAACTGCAGTGAAAATATGGGCGGCCTTGTAGTTTTGTGAAAGAAAAGATTAGTATCAGCGCAGCGACATCAGTGACCCATAAAACATGTTTTTTTATCACCCTCTCAGAAGCAGGCACACAGAACAGGGAAACTGGCGAGTTGTACAGCTCAGAGTCACAGGCGTAGTATAAGAGCTACATCAGGTTCAGTACAGGAAGCTGGCCCAGATTGATTCTTGAACTGTCAATACTGCTGGAAATCTGATCCCAGTGGTTGGAGATTAGCCTTCAGCAGTGGCTATGATGTCGTACATGATGCCATAGGTGTGTTAAGTCACATATTTCTTGTCTGCAGACAATCGGGTGTGGATCTTAGTCATGTGATTATTGAATTGGTCAAATTAAACTGACATATTTCAGTGTTTCTGTTTCTTTGATAGACATATGGTGCCCAGTATAGATATATTATGGTATGGTGTTTCAACTCTGGGATAAATTCAGGATTTTTTTGACTCATACACTCTTAGAATTGGCTTTTGCTGTCTAGTGGCTTGCGCAGGTTTTCACCCCACTTGACATTTTTCCTATTTTATTGCCTTACAACCTGGAATTAAAATAGATTTTGGGGAGGTGAAAACCTGAGAGTGCATAAATATTCACCCCCCAAAGTCAATACTTTGTAGTGCCACCTTTTGCAGCAATTACAGCTGCAAGTCTCTTGGGGTATGTCTCTATAAGCTTGGCACATCTAGCCACTGGGATTTTTTTCCCATTCTTCATGTCAAAACTGCTCTAGCTCCTTTAAATTGGATGGGTTCCGCTGGTGTACTGCAATCTTTAAGTCAAACCACAGATTCTCAATTGGATTGAGGTCTGGGCTTTTATTTGGTCATTCCAAGACATTTAAATGTTTCCCCTTAAACCACTCGAGTGTTGCTTTAGCAGTATGCTTAGGGTAATTGTCCTGCTGGAAGGTGAACCTCCGTCCCAGTCTCAAATCTCATGAAGACTGAAACAGGTTTCCTTCAAGAATTTCCCTGTATTTAGCGCCATCCATCATTCCATCAATTCTGACCAGTTTCCCAGTCCCTGCCGATGAAAAACATCCCCACAGCATGATGCTGTCACCACCATGCTTCAGTGTGGGGATAGTGTTCTCGGGTGATGAGGGGTGTTGGGTTTGAGCCAGACATAGCGTTTTCCTTGATGGCCAAAAAGCTCAATTTTAGTCTCATCTGATCAGAGTGTTTTCTTCCATGTGTTTGGGGAGTCTCCCACAAACATGTTTGCTTATTTGTTTCCGTAAGCAATGGCTTTTTTCTAGCCACTCTTCCGTTAGCCCAGCTCTGTGGAGTATACGGCTTAAAGTGGTCCTATGGACAGATAATCCAATCTCTGCTGTGGAGCTTTGCAGCTCCTTCAGGGTTATCTTTGGTCTCTTTGTTTCCTCTCTGATTAATGCCCTCTTTGCCTGGTCTGTGAGTTTTGGTGGGCGGCCTTCTCTTGGCAGGTTTATTGTGGTGCCATATTACTTCCATTTGTTAATAATGGATTTAATGGTGCTCCGTGGGATGTTAAAAGTTTTGGATATTCTCCACAACTTTGTCCCTGACCTGTTTGGAGAGCTCCTTGGTCTTCATGGTGCTGCTTGCTAGGTGGTGCCCCTTGCTTAGTGGTGTTGCAGACTCTGGGGCCTTTCAGAACAGATGTATATATACTAAGATCATGTGACACTTAAATACAGTCCACCTGTGTGCAATCTAACTAATTATGTGACTTCTGCTATTATTTAGGGCATTCATAGCAAAGGGGGTGAATACATATGCAAGCACCACTTTTCAGTAAAAAAAAAAAATGTTTTAAACAAGTTATTTTTTCACTTCACCAATTTGGACTATTTTGTGTAAATCAATTTAAATTACAGGTTGTAATGCAACAAAATAGGAAAAACGCCAAGCGGGATGAATACTTATGCAAGGCACTGTATATACCTAAAAGGTTTCTTCTACTGTCCCCACAGGAGAACCCTTTAAAGAACCCTTTTTGGTTCCAGGTAGAACCCTTCTGGGTTCAATGTAGAACCTTTTTCCACAGAGGGTTCTACACGGATCTCAAAACCGCTGAAGAACCCCTTTTGGAACCCTTTTTTCTAAGAGGCATGGCATTTGAAGTCACCTCTCCGAATATGGTATCTTCTTAATATTCATTATACAATTAGACACTGACCTATACCATATAGAGCTTTAGCCTGATTGAACTTGAAGGTTGAGCCAAATACACAATTTGCACCCAAAAGTACAGATTTCATTGGGGAAAAGTCAAACAACAAAGCATGGCTTAATCATGGAAACTTCAACAGGCTCTGACCTTTGGGAAGGATCCATATCTCTATTTCTGAAGAAACTATGTGAAGATATTTAGTGTTTGAAGTGATAACACTGACACTAAGCCTCTGGGGTGAGTGGGTGATGGAGGCGTGTCACACAATGGGATGGGACTTGGATCTTTGCTTTCCCTCCTCTGACCTCTCACTGGTTTCCAGGGTTGCACTAGCCTGCAGTCCTTGGTGCCAGTGTCTACTCTGATCAGATCATGAATTTGCCAGAAAAAAGTACTTTTTATATATATATATACATGGTATTAACACAAACTATAACAACTCAAATATGTTTATTACATTTATTGTATAAGTTCTGATCATGCAAATATAAATTGTCATCAGAATTTAGATTAAGATTCCTCAAACTACAGAATGTAAGAACTACAGTATGTGAATAGCTTTTGTGAAGAATATTGTTTGACTCCTTGTTTGGGCTCTCAGTAAGTCATTTTAGTGTGTAGAGACCCTAAGTGTCTTGGCAAACCAGTAGCCGTTCCCTTTCATGGAAATTACTTTTGCTAATTATTCTTAGAATTTTGGATGACAATGTTTTCATGTGATCCTTCCATATTATATGCCTCCAATCTCTAGACTGACATGATTCATTGAGGCCACACAACACAGCGTGCCATCTGCACCTGGAGTATGGCTATCAGCTGTATTTTTTTCTCTCTCTCTTTGGTTTTTACTGCTTGTGTGTAGCCTAACCCTGCTCTTGCCTTTCCAGGCTACAGAAGCGAAACCAAAGGGAGCTTTCAAAAGGGACTGTCTGCTCGAATCAAGTCAGGGGCCTTTTTAGAATCGGTTCAGAGATCATAGCAAGTGGAAGTCGGGGAAGAGGATGACCCTCTCCTCCAGGCTTGATGGGATCTTGGCCCAGTCAAACCCAGCAGGGCTCAGTCTCTGGACAGCTCCGTCTCTGCAGGCTTTGACTCTGTGATAGTGGGAATGAAAGAGGGCACCAAGAGAGCACCAAGAGAGCAGCAGTTCTGATGTGTCAGGCTCAATGTCCTGGCAGTCTCACAGAGCAAACTGGGAAAAGCAAAAACACAGCCAGCAGGCACAAGGCCAGAACAAGACCCCAAGATTGTGTGACATGTCATCTAATGGCTGTCCTTTTGTTTTAAGTTTATGCATCTAGGATGAGTTGGGGCCAATGATGAAGGTCAGTGTTCATGAGACAAAGAGGAAGTCCTGAACCGGATATCCATGCAGTATGGCATGACAGATATGTCAAAGATACATAGTTTAGAGTGCAGGTTACACAGGATAAATGTCATTGTACTCATGTCAAGTTGCATACGGAATCATCAGCCACGGATGGAGTCTCATGATTTGTCTCATTGTTATCTTCTATTTAGTTGATTAGTTGTCATACATTCTACTCCTTGAATCCTTCTCTTTGGTGGTGACCATGCTGTAAACTACACTCAAATCGGCTGACTTGGTTTTCAAGTGTAGGCAACTGAGAAAGGCCTGAGCATTTGGCTGCAGGCCCACACTTTATTGGTGTGAAGATGAAGCATATCAAAGGCTGGGGACTCAAGGTTTCTACTCACTGTTGCTGCAGGTTGTGATAATAGGGAGTTAACAGTTGTCTTGTTGACTCACAGGATTATTCCCTCCGTGTTTCTGACCCTGCCCTGCTTGACTTGGGTTCCCCCTACCCCCCAGATCCCTGCATTCATTAAGATTATGTATTTACTTAAAGCCCTATGTCTCTTTACATAATGGCTAGCAGGTTTCGTGGCTGGATGGCACTGTGCGTTTCAAGTGCTCAACAGTGGGGAGAGGACTGAATTTTAAACATGATGTGCCTTGCCTCGGCATTGACCTTGCTCAAAAAGCCCAGGGATCTCATTCTTCGCTTCAGTAGAATGCTGCTGATTCTCTCTGTTGCACTGTTACTCCTGTTAGAAAGGAGCTCTGTGTTGGCTGATAATGGCATATCACTGCAGGCTACTCTCTGTCTGTTCACTGAAATAAGAGGGAAGGAAAATGGCTCAATTCATAATGCTTTGATATGGAGATGTAGACTAACCTCCTGTTTAAGTACTTCAAAGATAGAAATGAACCACCGGAGAACATAATCCATCTGTATTTTGAAAAACAGACCTAAAATGTGGGGGTGAGGGGAGGAGTGGGGTATGATTCCTTATTTTCTATATGTAAAACTGTGGCAGTCCATCCCTATGGTTATTAGCAAAGACTGGGAATCATGTGTATGGTTACCACTGTACTATTGACTTTGGATGGAGATAAGTATTGACAGTCATATTCAAAATCCTAAAGGACATTTCATAGCTGGTGTCGGTCACTTCAAAGTGTTGAAAAGTCAGGGTTCCCAGTGTCCCCAAGACAGTAAATTGATCCCTCCCAGCTCCCATTTGATGTAACCTGATCTAGTGCTGACTCCTGGCCCAGAGACCTTCAGGTCAGGAAATGTCACGGAGGTAACCTCCTTGCGTGAAGGCCACATTGTTCCACCCACTCATATGGATCAAAGGCTTATATCAGATGACCTTGAGCTGCCTATTGCACCGCACAGGGCCTATGAGCTGAGCTGATCTCCACTTGGTTTATCTAGCTGTTGGAGCGGAGAGCCTTTGCCTGTCCCACTCTGTTCTATGGTGTTTAGGGACAAACACTGCTAACACGGTGTGTCTGAGCCACTTGATAGCTCCTCTTTAAGGGGAATCACAGTTGGATATCCCAAAGTAAAGCTGTTGTGGTTTACAGATGTAGGATCTTAATTTGAGCCAGTTTGCTACAGAAGGAAAATAATTCTGCAGCAACAGGAAATGTGAAATATTATGTGGATTATAATCAATGGACATTTTTTTAAGGGTTGATACATTTTTTTCATAAGGAAAATCAAGTCTGACATTTTTAATCGGAAATTGCAAACTTCAGATGCCTTTTTAAACCTCAAGTACACTGCAAGTTTGACATGTCCTGCAACGGGGTGATCGAATTAAGATCCTACATCTCTGTACATAGGAGACAAGTCATCATGGAAACAGACAACGACATGGCAGGATCTTCTCTAACTCTGAGTGAAAGGCGACTTTACCGTTAAGTCTCATTTTCTCAATGGAGCTAGTCATAGGATTTGACTTTTATGAAGTGCTTTAGGAATGCGTGTTATCACTTACTGGCCTTTATCCATGGCTTTATGTGACTGAAAGCATTTATTAAAGTGACACACAACAGTAACTTTGATTCTTGGGCTGTCATTGCTTGGCTTTGCTAAACTGTCCTAGTCTGCAACTTGGGTTTAGGAAGGTTAATACTGCCAAGTGCTCAAAATTCAAATCGAGACTGGAGGAGCTCATTGATGAATGACTGATAGTTGACCCCATATTGCACTTGTCATTGTCTCCACTAGAGGTTTGTCAGACAAGTTTAATCAGAATAGGTTTACAGCTTATCCCTCAGTTGTCTCCATCTTTCCTCTGCGCTATCTGTATCGCAGCAGATGAGTCAATCCCTTATCGCGACTCATCGCCCGACCTGATTAAATAAGATCCGCTCTACAATCAGTTCCCTATAACCTTAGGGTCATGTTTTAGATGATGTGTGTGTGTGTGTGTGTGTGTGTGTGTGTGTGTGTGTGTGTGTGTGTGTGTGTGTGTGTATGTTTGGCGAGCGTGTGTGCGTGCGTCCAAATGTACTGCTTCTGATCTACCTGGGAAATTCAACCCAGTGAAATAGACTTAATTAGAAAAAGGGCAGTTTATATTGAAGGCAGATTCAGTCAGCATTTCAAGTAGGCTAAACGTTGTGTTCTAGGTTTGGGCAGTATATGGTATACCGTATATCGGGGTATTTGGAAAAAGCCACAGGATGGTTTTTCAAAATTTGTTTTCCATTAAATGTGAATATTTGTAGCTATTTTTTAAAGGTAATACCTGCAGTCAACTTGTGCAATACGTTAGGAGATAAAGCAGATTGCGTTCTTCATTCCACCTGTCACATTATTTTAGATTATGAAGCTTACCGTAGCTCCCCAGGACAGTTGAGCCAGTCACGTGTCTGTTGTATAGAGCACAACGAGAGAAAGCAGTAGCTGGTGAGTCCATAGCGTTCTATATATCGGTGAGTCTCTGTTGTGAGGCGCACATGAGTTGCGCCGCACAGCTTGTATGCAGTTCACTACTAAGTGCCATCAGATAACTTATAATGGCTTTCTGCCGCGTTTGAGAGCCCGACAGAAAAGTCAAAGAGCTCTGTAATCTGTACAGCTGCCATTTTCCCCCCTGTGCTTCCTACTAGTGTGTTTTCCCTCCTCTGTTCTCTCCTCTACTCCCCTCTGCTCTGTGTACACATGCTGCTCTTCTTTCAGAAAAGCATGCATCACAGCTTTTTTCAATGCACAGTGTATCTCATTCACTTTCCCTTGTAAATGTCCACACTTACTAAAAATGACATTCGGTAGCTACTAGCTATGCTTGTATAACTTTATGAGCTGGATTTGCCTATCTTTAAAATTAGTTTATGTTCGTTTTCGCTCGTTAGCATTTAGCTAACAGTGTCTGTGTGATTTTGCTATTACTTGTGCTAATTTTGTTTGCATTTTAGTAATAGAGGCCCAATAATAGTTTGGGGTGTTTTTAACACACCTTTGTGTGCTATGCCAGTAATACCATAAATCCCGGGATGGCGGTATGACGTTATAAAAATCTAGATACCGTCGAAGCCTTTTGTGTTCTTAAACTGGGTTAAAGTTGAAAAGTGAGTAGTCCAACAATGTTTTCCCTGTATCCTAGAAATGACCTTTAAATATGGACACTTGCCAACAGAATACATGTGACATCCCTTCTCTGTCACATGCTATACAGCTCGATGGTGATCCCAAAGAGGCCTGATTTTGTCACCTTTCATCTCTAACATGGCCATGTCTTGCGGAAGGGTCGATACCCCCCATTTCGCCCTAAGTTTTGCCCTTTCCAGAATTTAGCTGGAGGATAGGATTTTAGGACCTTGCAATGATGAGGGCAATGTGTCAGTCAGAGGCATTTCAACTCTTAGCCAGCAATTAGTCCTATCAACGTTGGATAAGTTGTCTGGTCGAGGAATCATAGGACAAAGGCAACTGTACTCAACAAGCAGGAATTCATTTCATGAATCATCTGTAAAGGTCATTCCAACTAGACTTGGCTTGATGTAAGTGTTTTAGAAAGTTACTGCCCAAATACACCAATGTATTCCACAAATTAACTTTTGATACAACATTTAAGATTGTTGTATGGACCTGTGTTGAGGAGAATGTTACATGTATGATACATCTATGTTTGCATAGTGCTGAGCGATTAACCAAAATGTCTGCTATTTTCCGTTTTTTTAAGCAACTAATTGACAGACATAGGTTCAATTATTTTAATTCCATTTTGTTGTTTTTTCCCCATTCTTCACACATTGCACAGTTTCTCTAGAGATAAATCAGATCGAGCCTGAACTGTGCGATGTAGTAGGCAGTTGTAGCACATAAAACATGGTAATTTTCACTGGAGTCAGTCATGCGGTCTCTCCTTCACTGCAGCCGAAGTGAGTAAGACATTTAAACGTGTTAACCCTCGCAAGGCTGCAGGCCCAGACGGCATCCCCAGCCGCGCCCTCAGAGCATGCGCAGACCAGCTGGCCGGTGTGTTTACGGACATATTCAATCAATCCCTATACCAGTCTGCTGTTCCCACATGCTTCAAGAGGGCCACCATTGTTCCTGTCCCAAGAAAGCTAAGGTAACTGAGCTAAACGACTACCGCCCCGTAGCACTCACATCCGTCATCATGAAGTGCTTTGAGAGACTAGTCAAGGACCATATCACCTCCACCCTACCTGACACCCTTGACCCACTCCAATTTGCTTACCGCCCAAATAGGTCCACAGACGATGCAATCTCAACCACACTGCACACTGCCCTAACCCATCTGGACAAGAGGAATACCTATGTGAGAATGCTGTTCATCGACTACAGCTCGGCATTCAACACCATAGTACCCTCCAAGCTCGTCATCAAGCTCGAGACCCTGGGTCTCGACCCCGCCCTGTGCAACTGGGTACTGGACTTCCTGACGGGCCGCCCCCAGGTGGTGAGGGTAGGCAACAACATCTCCTCCCCGCTGATCCTCAACACTGGGGCCCCACAAGGGTGCGTTCTGAGCCCTCTCCTGTACTCCCTGTTCACCCACGACTGCGTGGCCATGCACGCTCCAACTCAATCATCAAGTTTGCGGACGACACAACAGTGGTAGGCTTGATTACCAACAACGACGAGACGGCCTACAGGGAGGAGGTGAGGGCCCTCGGAGTGTGGTGTCAGGAAAATAACCTCACACTCAACGTCAACAAAACTAAGGAGATGATTGTGGACTTCAGGAAACAGCAGAGGGAACACCCCCCATCCACATCGATGGAACAGTAGTGGAGAGGGTAGCAAGTTTTAAGTTCCTCGGCATACACATCACAGACAAACTGAATTGGTCCACTCACACAGACAGCATCGTGAGGAAGGCGCAGCAGCGCCTCTTCAACCTCAGGAGGCTGAAGAAATTCGGCTTGTCACCAAAAGCACTCACAAACTTCTACAGATGCACAATCGAGAGCATCCTGGCGGGCTGTATCACCGCCTGGTATGGCAACTGCACCGCCCTCAACCGTAAGGCTCTCCAGAGGATAGTGAGGTCTGCACAACGCATCACCGGGGGCAAACTACCTGCCCTCCAGGACACCTACACCACCCGATGCTACAGGAAGGCCATAAAGATCATCAAGGACATCAACCACCCGAGCCACTGCCTGTTCACCCCGCTGCCATCCAGAAGGCGAGGTCAGTACAGGTGCATCAAAGCTGGGACCGAGAGACTGAAAAACAGCTTCTATCTCAAGGCCATCAGACTGTTAAACAGCCACCACTAACATTGAGTGGCTACTGCCAACACACTGTCAATGTCACTGACTCTACTCCAGCCACTTTAATCATGGGAATCGATGGGAAATGATGTAAATATATCACTAGCCACTTTAAACAATGCTACCTTATATAATGTTACTTACCCTACATTGTTCATCTCATATGCATACGTAGATACTGTACTCTATATCATCGACTGCATCCTTATGTAATACATGTATCACTAGCCACTTTAACTATGCCACTTGGTTTACATACTTATCTCATATGTATATACTGTACCCGATATCATCTACTGTATCTTGCCTATGCTGCTCTGTACCATCACTCATTCATATATCCTTATGTACATATTCTTTATCCCCTTACACTGTGTATGACAGTAGTTTTTTTTGGAATTGTTAGTTAGATTACTTGCTCGTTATTACTGCATTGTCGGAACTAGAAGCACAAGCATTTCGCTACACTCGCATTAACATCTGCTAACCATGTGTATGTGACAAATAAAATTTGATTTGATTTGATTTGGAAATGTTACGAATACACATTTACTTGAAGAACAGTCCAGATGCAAAATGTACAGTAGTAACAAAATGATGGTTTGTGCTGTTTGTGCAGTCATTCTGTTACCATACTTTGCATCTGCACTGGTCTCCAAGTAAATGTGTTTTTGTTAAATTTTCAGTGGAGATTGTTCAAAGTAGTCCTTGTGCATAGGGTTGTATGGTTTGTTTATATAAGGACACAAGGCGAGACCCAAATGCAGACACAGGAGGCAGATGGTTGACCTCCAATATTTATTATAACAAAAGGTATAGGCAAAAGGAAGGTCGGGTACAAACGAGAGTTCATAAACCAGGTCACAGTCCAAACAGTACCAGGCGATAGGCAGGCTTGAGGTCAGGACAGGCAGGGGTTCAGTGATCAGGTCAGAATCCAAACAGTACAAGGGGATAGGTAGGCTCGAGGTCAGAACAGGCAGAGTGGTCAGGTAGGCGGGTTCGGCGTCAGAACAGGCAAGGGTCAAAACCAGGAGAGTTAGGAAAAAACAGAGTCTGGGAAAAAGGAGCTAGGACCAACATATTGATACTCCCTGAAGAGGGCCTGTGTGCAGATAATTCAGAAGAAGAGACAAAGTATAAAGAATAGCCTACATATAAAAATGTTCTAGTTGTGCTGTCTTGCTAGTGTCCACCACTGTTTCTTAGATCCATTGATCATTCCACATGACAGTAAGTTGGCAATTATAACATCAAGTAAATGCTATCATCACTGGCCTGACTTCCCTCATTCCTGCACTGTACATGGACCCTATTAGAGCAGGCAGAATCCCTCTGAGTCAGTCTCCCCCTGTTTATCTCCTGCCTAGCCACAGCATTGCTGCACCAAACAGCCATTAACCACCATAACCGGACTGGGCCGTTTCATGGTCAAAGAGCATTTCAGTGTTAGCTCTCCTTGGGGCTAAAAACCCACCCATGTGCGTTTCAATCCTGCATGCTGAGCTACATACTGTATGTTTAATATTTTCCACCATTCTTCCTCCCCCCTCTAACATCGCCGTGTTGTGCACTTTACCTCTGCAAATGTGACACAACTGAAGTTATCTATACATTATCAATAGTGTGTAACTTTGAGGTGAATTGGGCAATTACGCTTAACTTCAAATGCTGCTGAGGGCAATGTGCATATTTTACTAATATCCTTAATGCCAAGTCAATGTTATGTGGCAAGTCAATGGTATTGTCCCATGTGGATCAGTTGGTAGAGCATGGTGCTTGCAATGTCAGAGTTGTGGGTTTGATTCCCATGGGGGACCAGTATGAAAAAACATCTACTCATGTAAGTTGCAATGGATAAATGTAAGTAAAAAACATATGTATGAGATTTGTGCTGGAATTGTATGAGATTTGTTTATTGATTTACAATAACATAAGTGATTTCAGCCCTACATTCTGGAAACGTTGCATCATACATTTCCTCCATAAATACCTCATCTAAGAAATTACAACACCTGCACTCTTTGTTTTTTCATGTTATTACTGACAATGTCTTACATTTGTTTGGTGTTGCAAGATATATACAAAATAATATTTTTTGCAGGTGATGGTGAAATCATGACGAGAGATTCCAGACTATGTCTGCAGTACCAGCATTATGTTTTGCTTAAGCATGAAACACAAAGAGAATCTCACTGCTGATAGACTGTGGATAGACAGTGGAAGGCCGTTCCTTCTCTTTCCAGAACGAAAGTGGTACCTGCTATGTGCCGAGCCGTTAGTATCGAACTACCGATTCTACTTAGAATCGCAATGATCATCAGTGGCCAAAAACTTGACTTTGAGCCAATCAGAGAGCATGAATCCCCACGTGGGGGCGCCAACAAAAAATGATAATAAATAAGACATTTTTTCCGTACATCCACAGATGAGCCAGTCACACTCCATATGCAATGCAAGCTATGGGATGGTAGCTAGCTAAGTGCACAGACGCAATGCACACAACACTAAATACTTCCTCCAAGATAGTTAACCACTGTAGCTAGTATTGACCTTAGAATTAAATCACAGTGGATGACCTATTTTCCATTAAACAGCTGCCTATGTTAGCTGCCGAGTTAGTGCAGTATACTTAGCTAGCTAGGGCTTTCTACCAAATAGCAACATTAGCACAGATTGCTTGGAATCTAGACCATAAGCAATATGCATGGCTATGCATTGCCTAACAACGCTACTGCCACCTTCTGGTTTGGAGTATTTAAGGCTGAGTGGCTGACAACTTCCAAGGTCTTTGCTGTGTGAACACAAAAGAGATTGACTGCTGACACTCTGTTCAAAGGTGCTAAGTACTGTTGGAAGGCAATCCTTCCAGTGTGTCTGAGCTATCAAATACTTTCCCTTTAAAATAATTTTGAACAGCTGATGTGTTAACTATCCTGATTACGGTTAAGATTGTGTTAAATCCTCAATTTGCCAAAATGTGTTACTCAGCTTACTTTCCAGGTTAACACTAGGTTTGAAGCTGACATTTCAAGTCCTTCACCTAAATAACAAGAGGTAATGGCTAGAATGTGGTTGCCTTACACAGGCATGATGAGTAATGTCCTATAGGTGCTAAATCAGTAACAATGTTGGGAGTAGGGTGAAAGCTGATATTTATGCTGGGGTAGGGTAGTAATTGGTTCCAAATGCAAACATTTGGGGCTTCTCTCAACCATAGCCCCACTACCCCCCTATGTTTAGGCTGAATCACACGTCAGAACATCTGGAATTCTTCAGCAATAAAGTAATCAAAATTGATGCCAAGCTGCTCTGTGAAGTTTATTCCCAAGAGTAAGCAATCTGGCTCACAATCAATATGCTGTGTAAAGAAACATTTCCTTAACAAATAAGAGTGCTTTATGGTATATGATAACATACTGCAGTGGAACATATTATGCAGCTGTTGTCAGCAACAGACATCACAGTGTTGTGTTGTGAGGGGGTGACTTTGCCATCTGGCTGATGCCATTGTGTTGAGTTAAAACTGAGTTTAGCCTTCACGTTCCAATTCTCATGTTTGGCAAATGTTACTTTTGTTATCTTTTAACATCTTCCGTTCCTATAGGACAATTCTGTCACTTTCCATAAATACATCAATGTTGAGCCATTTTCAATCATATCTGACAACCAGGTTTTTAGGAAAAGTCCAAAACGAAACTATTCTGAACAAATGTGTGAACACAATATACTATAATTTCAAAGATTCTACTGAGTAACAGTTCATATACGGAAATCAGTCAATTTAAATAATTTCAAATCTTTGGATTTCACATGACTGGGAATACAGATATCCATCTGTTGGTCACAGATACCTTTAAAAAAAAGTTAGAGACAAAAATAAAATAAAAAACAGTCAGTATCTGGTGTGACCACTATTTGCTTCATGCACATCTCCTTCGCATAGAGTTGATTAGGCTCTTGATTGTGGCCTGTGGAATGTTGTCCTACTCCGCTTCGATGACTGTTCAAAGTTGCTGGATATTGTCGGGAACGGGAACACGCTGTCGTACACGTCAATCCAGAGCATCACAAACGTGCTCATTGGGTGACATGTCTGGTGAGTATGCAAGCCATGGAAGAACTGGGACATTTTCAGCTCTCAGGAATTGTGTACAGATTGTGTGAAATTGGGCCATGCTGAAACGTGAGGTGATGACGGCAGATGAATGGCATGACAATGGGCCTGAGGATCTCATCACGGTATTTTTGTGCATTAAAATTGCCACAATAATTTTGTTCATTGTCCGTAGGTTATGGCTGCCCATACCATAACCCCACCTCCACCATGGGGCACTCTGTTCATAACATTGATATCCACAAATCGCTCGCACACACAACGCCATACACGTGGTCTGCGCTTGTGAGGCTGTTTGGATGTACTGACAAATTCTCTAGAATGACGTTGGGGGCAGCTTATTGTAGAGAAATTAACATTACATTTTCTGGCAGCTGCTCTGGTGGACATTCCCGCAGTCAGCATGCCATTTACTCACTCCCTCCAAACTTGAGACATTTGTGGCATTGTTGTGTGACTAAACTGCACAATTTAGAGTGACCTTTTAATGACCACAGCACAAGGTGCACCTGTGTAATGAACATGCTGTTTAATAAGCTTCTTGATCTGCCACACCTGTTAGGTGGATGGATTATCTTGGCAAAGGAGAAATGCTCACTGACAGGGATGTAAACAAATGTGAGAGAATCAGGTTTGAGAGAAATAAGCTTTTTGTGCATATGAAACATTTCTGAGCTCTTTTATTTTAGCTCATGAAACATGGGACCAACACTTTACATGTTGCGTTTATATTTTTGTTCAGTGTATTTTAAAGATTCAAATATGCATATTTAGAGATAGTCAGCAAAATATTTTTGAAGTGAGAACAACATTGTAATTAAAGTGTGCTTAATCCTGCACAAGAAAATTTTCATTTTAGACATTCTGCAAACCTTTGTGACTGTTTTTATTTAATGGGGCCCATAGTCAATTCTGTGATGTACAGTATTTTGCTGAAATTGCATTCAAGTAAAAAGCCAACCTGCTGACTGACGTTGGCAGGATATCATGATGTCTGTACTCTGTAGGTGGTTCTCAGGAAAGGAATAGAGATAAAATCCAACCACTGTCAAAATGCACATAAGCTCAACAGCCCATGGAGCTCTGACAGTCCCCACATCTGTACATTTTACGCTATGTGAAGCCCAATAATTAGCATTCAGTTTTAAGCCCAAAATATATATAAAAATTGAAAGCCCACATACATTCATCCGTTACTGCACACACCATGTTCATAGATATGTCAACTTTCTAAGGGCCTGAAATTCCCTGTTCAGATTTGGTGTAATTTGTATCACTGTTACAGTTTTCAGCTCCAAGCTGTCAAGTGAAGCTATCTTTCTCTAGTAGAAACCTAAACATGCCAGTTCTGCCTCATGCGACTGGTGGATGATAGTCAGACAGGATCAGTCCTGCTCAGTATGCAGTTTCCTCTCAGTTCAACCAACCAGCTGTTTATTTTGTGAAAATTAATGGAAGGGGAATATATTTCTGAAATTAAGTTTGTTGTAGCAAATTATTCCGGGTTTGGAACATGGACGTTAGCTGAATAGAATCCTGTCACGCCCTGGCCTTAGTTATCTTTGTTTTCTTTATTATTTTGGTTAGGCCAGGGTGTGATATGGGTGATTTATGTGTTTTGTCTTGTCTAGGGGTTTTTGTAGATTTATGGGGTTGTGTTCAGTTTAGGTGTCTAGGTAAGTCTATGGTTGCCTAGATTGGTTCTCAATCAGAGGCAGGTGTTTATTGTTGTCTCTGATTGGGAACCATATTTAGGCAGCCATATTCTTTGGGTATTTTGTGGGTGATTGTTTCCTGTCTTTGTGTTTTATGCACCAGTTAGGACTGTTACGGTTTTCACGTTTATTGTTTTGTAGTTTGTTCATGTTTGCGTTTTCTGATTAAAGAACCATGAACTATAACCATGCTGCGTTTTGGTCCGCCTCTCCTTCCCAGGAAGAAAGCCGTGACAATCCTCAGATTCCGTTTCATTATAATGTCATTAAAGATGACGTGTTTGTAATAATTATTCAGATTATCAACAAATGTGTTTGAGGACGCATGCATTTATAAATAATTGAATGCCATCATATAAATAAAACACAATGCAATAGAATAATAATGATACTTGTTAGTTCACTCGCATTACAGTAATTATTTATTAATCGATTAGTGAATGACCATGATAACTATACTGAACAAAAATATGAACACAACATGTTAAGTGTTGGTCTCATGTTTCTTGAGCTGAAATAAAAGTTCCCTGAAATTTGCCATATGCACAAAAAGCTTATTTCTCTCAAATGTTGTGCACACATTTGTTTACATCCCTGTTAGTGAGCATTTCTCCTTTGCCAAGATAATCCATCCACTTGACCGGTGTGGCATATCAAGAATCTGATTAAACAGCATGTTAATTACACAGGTGCACCTTGTGCTGTGGACAATAAATGGCCACTCTAAAATGTGCAGTTTTGTCACGCAACACAATGCCATATGTTTTGAGGAAGCGTACAATTGGCATGCTGACTGCAGGAATGTCCACCAGAGATGTTACCAGAGAATTTAATGTTAATTTCTCTACAATAAGCCACCTCCAACGTCGTTTTAGAGAATTTGGCAGTACGTCCGTTGTGTGGGCGAGCACTTTGCTGATGTCAACGTTGTGAACAGAGTGCCCCATGCTGGCAGTGGGGTTATGGCATGGACAGGAATAAGCTACTGACAACGAACACAATTGCATTTTATTGATGGCAATTTGAACAGAGATAACTTGACAAGATGTTAAGGCCCATTGTCGTGCCATTCATCTGCTGCCATCACCTCATGTTTCAGCATCATAATGCACAGCCATAATGCCATGTCGCAAGGATCTGTACACAATTCCTGGAAGCTGAAAATTTTCCAGTTTTTCCATGGCCTGCATACTTACCAGACACGTCACCCATTGAGCATGTTTGGGATGCTCTGGATCTACGTGTACGACGGCGTGTTCCAGTTCCACCAATATCCAGCAACATTGCACAGCCATTGAAGATGATTGGGACCAGTGGTGGAAAAAGTACTCAATTGTCATACTTGAGTAAAAGTAAAGAAATACCTTAATAGAAAATGACTCAAGTAAAAGTGAAAGTCACCCAGTAAAATACGAGTTGAGTAAAATATATACTTAAGTATCAAAAGTAAATGGAATTGCTAAAAGGTACTTAAGTATCAAAAGTAAAAGAATAAACCATTTCAAATTCCATATATTAAGCAAACCAAACGGCATCATTTTATTTTTTATTTTTTATTGGCGGATAGCCAGGGGCACACCCTAAGATACAATTTACAAATGAAGCATTTATGTTTAGTGAATTGGCCAGATCAGAAGAAGTAGGGATGACCAGGGATGTTCGCTTGATAAGTGTGTGAGTTGGACCATTTTCCTGACAAATTGTAACTAGTACTTTTGGATGTCAGGGAAAATGTATAGAGTAAAAAGTACATTATTTTCTTTAGGAATGTAGTGAAGTAAAAGTAAACGTTGCCAAAAATAATAAATAGTAAAGTAAAGTACAGATACCCAAAAAAACAACTTAAGTAGTAGTTTAACATATTTTTACTTAAGTACTTTACACCACTGAGTGGGACAACATTCCACAGGCCACAATCAACAGCTTGATCAACTCTATGCGAAGGAGATGTGTCGCGCTGCATGAGACAAATGATGGTAACACTAGATACTGACTGACTGGTCTTCTGATCCATGCCCCTACCTTTTTTTAAGGTATCTGTGACCAATGGATGCATATCTATATTTCTAGTCATGTGAAATCCATAGATTGGGGCCTAATGAATTAATTTCAATTGAGAGATTTCTTTAGTTTAACTGTAACTCAGTAAAATCTTTGAAGTTGTTTCATTTATAATTTGGTTCAGTGTAGTTCTAATTATATCAAGTAGAGTAAAGCTGTCTGTTTTCAATGAAAGGTACCAGATATAAAAGATCTAGCAAAGCTACAGCTGGCTCAAAACAGAACAGCATGCCTTGCCCTTAACTGCACATACATAACTAATATCAACAACATGCATGACAGTTTTTTCCTGGTTGAGGGTTGATGAGAGATTAACTGCATCTCTCCTAGTTTTTATGAGAAATATTACTGTGATGAAAATTCCAGATTGTCTGCATAATCAAATAACATTCAGCTCAGATACTCATACATACCCCACAAGATATGCCACCAGGGGTCTCTTCACAGTCCCCAAGTCCAAAACAAATTCACAGCAACGCACTGTATTATACAGAGTCATGATCACATGGAACTCCCTTCCATTTCCAATTACTCAAGCAAAAAGCTAAATTACCTTTAAAAAATGGATTAAACAACATCTCCTGGAATGGCAGGGACTGTGAGGACACACACACATACACAAACATACACACTCCAACACACATATAATTGTTGCTGTTGTGTTGTTTGTATATTTTTTGTTGTTGTATTGTTTGTATATCATTGTATTTAAACATTTCTGTGACTGTCCTTGTCTGTCAGTGTATCAGTGTTTTGTTACTTGTCATGTTTTGTGTTTCTTGTGGACCCCAGGAAGAGTAGCTGCTGCTTCTGCAAAAGCTCATGGGGATCCAAATAAAGAAATAAAAAGAAAGAAAGAAAGAAATATAGTAGATTACATGATTCAATATTTTCACATAAAAAAATCAAATCTACAGCTCCATAAGATTGGCATTGATAAACAAAGAGAGTGGGGTTGTTCTGTTGTGTATGTTTTGTCCTACAGGCAGAGTAGCAGGACAAATCCGCAGGCCCCAGGACAAACCTCCTGTAACTAGAGATGGAGAGCCTGGCCAACAGCATTGACTGATTGTTAGCATTAGTGGCTGTGAGTGTGATTAATATGCCTGCCCCTCACATAGCACTCAGAAAAAAAGAGAGGTGTTGCTTAAAACTGAACAGGTGTGGCCACATTTGATCCTTTTAAAGAAGATAATTCATAACCTAATGCATAACCACATCGAAGCTGGCTAGTTGCATACGTAGCATGTGACAGAATGGATGTCTCTGGGAGTACAGATGCTGTTGCATTAATTCCTCAAACTAAAATCAGAGTGAATGTGTCCCATGGCCTAATGATCTTGTAGTGTGGGATGCTGTGAGTGCTGCTGAGATGCTGGGAGAACATACTGTGCTCCGCTTTACTGAATTCTCAACTCTCATAATTGCTGCACTATGATTTCTCTTCTTCCAAGCAGCCCCATAGCATCTGCTTGTTTGCCTGGGCCTCCTGTCTTCTACGGTCTTACCAGTCCCTCAGCTGACACACACACACAGACTGTGCCTGTAACATTTGCCCGAACATTTGGACTCACATTTGAGAAGATTACGTTCCCATGCTGATATGTCAAACACTGTGACTGTACCACAACCATTTGGTTTTTGTGGAATGTTGTCTGTCACTAAATAAATGCCAATGCAGTCGTGCCCACTCTGTCTGGATTGCTATAATACTAGCTCAATAAAAACAGCACAGTATACTTCTATAGAACATTGTGAAAGTGATTAATATATTACAAATCAAAGGAAAGAAAAGTCTGATTCATGCTTAAATCACAACAGAACCCTAATCACAGACATACATGACATGGACGATCCTTCATTCATTCTCCCATCTCCCATCTTTCAGAAAAGGCTTTGAAATGGCCAAGCGATTAACC
Organism: Oncorhynchus tshawytscha; assembly: GCF_018296145.1. Classification (NCBI taxonomy): domain Eukaryota; kingdom Metazoa; phylum Chordata; class Actinopteri; order Salmoniformes; family Salmonidae; genus Oncorhynchus; species Oncorhynchus tshawytscha. Next base: position 28,963,570 of record NC_056434.1, on the reverse strand, counting down.
AGTCTGCGTTCTCAACATCTGTAAGAGGTTCATCTGTGCAGCAGAGATCGTGGGCTCAAGCTCTCCCTCTGTGCCCTTATGGAAAAAGGGGTCTGCCAGAATGAGCAATGATGGTGACGGCCCTGATTATTAGGATGAATTGTCTTTTAGCCATGCAGTGGAGCAAGTGTGCCAGGATAAAGCAAGATGGAAGTAACGAGGGCTATTGAGTAGTCGTTGTGTTTTCCTTCAAGCCACCCTTCACGAAACGGTTGTTTTAAGGTCCTTCGCCTGTCAACACCACTGAGATTGGCATTAATAAAATGTCTCTTAGAAAATGAAGGTGAGCTGTGAAGTACAGCTTTTCCCTGAGGTATACTGTACTCACAGTCATGGTGAAGGGATGACATGATTTTTAGCAGATACCAGAGTCAGAGTAAAAAGCTTTATAGTGGGTGGCCCTCTGCCTGCACACCTCCTAGGGTAACACCAAGGGGTATGTCTAAAGGGATGTGACCTGACTTGAGCTCTTCATTACATTTTGCTTGACCTTCTATACATCACTGATATTGATTATCATACATGGGACAAGCGCCCCCTATCACTAGCATGTGGTTGTCTGACAACATGTAATGCTACATGACAAAGATTCATGTGTTTTATAAAAACAGAACGAGATTCTTGTGTTCTTTTCCTCCACATTTTCATGGGGTAGGCTATTGTGGAGGTGCTTTCAAGCTTCTCTTGAGGCAGAGAGCACCTGGAATCTCCTAAGGTAAACATACACAAAGGGGCCGGTCAAGACCTTTAGATTAGGATCTTTTTATTAGCACGCTCTTAGTGAGGATAAATGTGAAAAGGTTATGCTTTCCCCATGTACCACAAAAAAACATGACAGCTACAGTGTCTCCCAACACTGACCTCGATAAACGAATGGAGATTTTGGTTTTAGTTCACCTTGCATTTTGGTAATAGATATTTACATCTACTACTGAAGTGTTTGTTTTATCTTCCCTACGACGTATTTGAAACCCATAATGTGGTAAAGTTGTTTTGGGTACACCTCCTCAAAGTCAAACAGACCTGATTTCAGGGGAAGTTGCAAATAGATACCTGACTGCAAACAAAGCACCCAAACAGCTGTCACTTCCAGGCATGTTCATTCATCATTATTAGATAATAAGTAGGGAATAGCCCCTGAAAGCCACTATTACTTTTATGTACTCTGCACAAGTGTGCCACCGATAACAGATGAGGCCAGACCCAATGTAAAATTAAATAGCTTTTTATATTGGTTGCAATTAATGGTTGTTAGAAGCAGTGCAGCTCAGTGCATTTGGAGATGTGTCATATCAACTCCTCCAGGGAGGAACCTATCAGCTCACCACGGTCCTCTGACTGCGTGCAAGCTATTCTAATCTGTTCACATTCAGACAAGCCCCTTTGAACAACTTTCAAAAACATTCAGTTTGATGATGGAATATCTGTCAACAGGATGTCATTAATGTTGTATATGATTAAGTGTATTTAGGACACTTGTCAAACTAAAGTTTGGAGGTGTCCCAGGTTTTAGCACAGGCAGGAAGTTTCACTCACCCCAAGAATATACTCTTATATATGTTTTTATATCCAAAGAAACTTGGACCCATGCATGATTAATTGTACTTTAAGTGTTTTGGGATTCAACGTCATGCTGCATATGGGATTTCTCTCAAGGTGACAGGGTTTTAGTTCATCTCATTTGACTAATCATTGTTGTCTGTTTCATGAATTACATTTTCATTTATACTTGTCTACTTCTGTATATGTCCTTCACAATATCAGTACCTTGCAAGTATATGCATGATATTTCACATTTTGCAAACATGGTGTTTTATTCTGAGCATTTGTAAGTGTGTTTTCCCATATGAAAGTTGTGGTTTATTGTTGTCTTTGTATATCTGATTAGTTGTTTCTGTTTATTTTAGTGTTTGCAGATACCTCTGGGCCACAGCGAATCTCCCCAAACCTCGGTTGTGACAATATGTTGGTTGAAAAGAAGTCATAGGAGAAATCCCTTTGATTCTGGGATACAACTCAGAATCTTCCATTGCCTTGGTAAGAACACAGAGGAGGAAGATAGAGGTATAGTACAATGGAGGCACTGAACATGAACTAATCAGTGCTTTGGGAATATATTTGTCTCTCTTCGACTTTCAAGTGAGTCAAGGGAGGGAGATTGTTTTGAAGTTGTTTCTTATCCACAACATATCTTCCCTGCAGCACTTCTTCTTCATACTTCTAATAATAGTGACTGGTTCAAATGCCAAAATGTGCGTTACTCTGACATATTGCCCACACCATGTGGTATCATCGGCGTATAATTGTGCATGTGCGTGCGTGTGCGTGCGTGTGCGTGCGTGTGCGTGTGCGTGCGCGTGCGTGTGTGTGTGTGTGCGTGTGTGTGTGTGTGTGTGTGAAGGTGGCTGATGGCTGTCTACCACAGAGTCACGAACCTAGAGGACTACATTTACCATTTCAAATATGCCTGTTTTTCAAAAGTTTACACACACTCACACAAGCACACTCCCACACGCTGCTTCCCCAGCTTGTCAATGTGCAACGTGGGCTGTGCAGGCTTCGTGCGAACAGATGGGAGGAACAAACCAGCATAAAATATAGTTAAACTAGAACAAAATGACTATGCAAGTGGCGTGGCCGCCCTTTGTTTGCCAGGAAGGTGATCCTCAGCATCTGGGAATGATGGAACGCATGATTAAAATTACCAGAGGGAATGATTAATATCTCCTTAAAGCACACACTTCCAGCTTATCAATCATCTCATTACACTGGAAAAGTTAATTGTCTGAGGGGAGGGTTGGGGCCCCTGAACCATGAAAAAGTAGCCCACCCCTCGACATGTTTACTTACACAACAGAACGGACCCAATAACTCTACATGTTCATATCCCACCACTTCTTTCTCACGCTAAATCTTTAAAGTATAATCACTGTATATTGAGCATTAGCAGTTATTTAAATAGAAGACATGTTTATTCCATGTTGTCATTATAACAAAATATTTCTGCAAGGCCACTGTCCTCTAATTGTATTGCTAATGGTTCTACTTTCATCCAAGAGTTTATTCTATGACAGTGCCTTGTAGAAGGAAACAGGATCACATCCAAAGGTGAAAACTTCCAATTATCAACTACAGAAAATTGCTGCACTGCAGTGTAATAAAATTCAAGCGCTATGACATTTAACCCTAATGTATTTTTAAAGTTGAAATAAATTATGCAATGTTTGCCATGTATGTGTGGGCTATGTGCATGAAGAATATTTAAAGTGAGCCATGGTGAGTGTGTGTATGTGGTGAGAAGAGGGGAGGTATGGGAGGTAGGGGTCCCTGTGCCTACGGTGGCCTGGCTTGCCCTTGCCTCGGCTCCCTCCCCCTGGTTGCCAGTGTGTCCTACTCTTTGCCCTCTCTGCTCCGTTGCGCTCGGTCCCGTCCCCCCACCCACCTCTCCCTGCGTGCCTGCGCTGCCTGAGCCAGCTGCTCCCACTTCATCTTCAGCAGCGTCACCAGGCGGGGTATTAATCATGTTTTTCGACGGGGACACTCCGCTATTTATCTCCCTGACACTTCCAGCATTCAGAGGCCCGTTGCTGGGCACAGCCCATTGAGTAGTAAGATTACACATTACCTCGCTCCATTGCCTCTCCCTGCCCTCTTCATTGACTGGCTGTTCAACGGTGGCATCGTGCTTGCACGATCGGACATAATGTATGCTTTACATGTATGAAAAAAGACTATCCTGTTTCTTTTTTTCTCCCTTTCCCCTTTAACTTAAGCTTAAGTGTAGCATGTGTACTTGTAATTGGTAATCATCTCTCTGTGCTCCTTCTACGTATGTACAGTACAAAGCATAATGTGGTACGGATCTGCTATTTTTATTCCTTATAAGTGGAACTTCCATCATGAGCTAGCCAGCTAACTAGCTACTAGTCTTTGTTAGCCACGGCTAGCGGTCCTCGCCTTTTTACCCGGCATCAGCCAGCCTTAGCTCGGACAATCACCTGCCAGTCTACACAGCGCGATATCACCTCCTTTGCCAATTGGCCTGGACCCTTTATTGTCGACAGGAGCCCTGCCAATCCATCACGACTGGACTGCCGACGTGTTCTTCCGATGTGGTTTCAACAGGCTATTCTGTTACGATAGCTTTTCTGAACGCTGTGTCCCCTGCTTGCCTAGGGTAGTAGTGACTACCGAACAGCACCCTGACTCCCCTATTGCTGCTCTTTTGACCCTATGATCACTCAGCTAACACAGCTGATGCCCCCTGGACTGTTTCAATAACACAGTGCCTAGTTTTGTTTACCTGTCTGCCCCAGCCTCGAACTCAGGTCCTGTATGTACCTAACTGACCCGCTTTGCCCATTCATCGCCATTTACCCGTTGGTGTCTTAGCTCTCATGATCAACACCTGTGATTACTTTATGCCTCTCTCTAATGTCAATATGCCTTGTCTACTGCTGTCTTGGCTAGTTTTTATTGTTTTATTTCAACTATAGAGCCCTTAGTCCCACTCAAAATGCCTTAGATATCTCTTTCGTGCCACCCCACACACATGCCGAGACCTCACCTAGGTTAACTGATGCCTCCAGAGATGAAACTTCTCTCATCATCACTCAATGCATAGGTTTGCCTCCACTGTACTCAAATCCTACCATACCCTTGTCTGTATATTATGCCTTGAATCTATTCTACCACGCCCAGAAATCTGCTCCTTTTATTCTCTGTCCCCAACGCACTAGACGACCAGTTCTTATAGCCTCTAGCCGTACCCTTATCCTACTCCTCCTCTGTTCCTCTGGTGATGTAGAGTTAACCTAGGCCCCGCAGCCCCCAGTTCCACTCCTATTCCGCAGGTGCTATCATTTGTTGACTTCTGTAACCGTAAAAGCCTTGGTTTCATGCATGTTAACATCAGAAGCCACCACCCTAAGTTAGTTTTTCCACTGCTTTAGCACACTCCGCCAACCCTGATGTCCTAGCTGTGTCTGAATCCTGGCATAGGAAGGCCAGCAAAAAGTCTGACATTTCCATCCCCAACTACAACATTTCCACCAAGATAGAACTGCCAAAGAGGGTGGAGTTGCAATCTACTGCAAACAGTTCAAGCTTCTACCTTTCCAGAAATAAGTCTCTCACTATTGGTGCTTGTTATAGACGCACCTCAGCCCCCAGCTGTACCCTGGACACCATATGTGAATGAATTGCCCCCCATTTATCTTCAGAGTTTGTACTGTTAGGTGACCTAAACTGGGATATGCTGACCACCCCGGCCATCCTACAATCTAAGATAGATGCCCTCAATCTCACACAAATGATCATGGAACCTACCAGGTACAACCCTAAATCCATAAACACAGGCATCCTCATAGATATCATCCTGACCAACCTGCCCTCTCAATACACCTCTGTTGTCTTCAACCAGGATCTCAGCGATCACTGACTCATTGCCGGCATCCTTAATGGGTCTGCTGTCAAACGACCACCCCTCATCACTGTCAAACACTCCCTAAAACACTTCAGCGAGCAGGCCTTTCTAATCGACCTGGCATGGGTATCCTGGAAGGATATTGACTTCACTCCATCAGTAGAGTATGCCTGGTTATTCTTTAAAAGTGCTTTCCTCACCATCTTAAATAAGCATGCCTCATTCAAAAGATGTAGAACTAAGAACAGATATAGCCCTTGGTTCACTCCAAACCTGGACCAGCACAAAAACATCCTGTGGCGTACTGCATTAGCATCCAATAGCCCCCGTGATATGCAACTTCTCAGGGATGTTAGGAACCAATATACACAGATGGTTAGGAAAGCAAAGGCTAGCTTTTTCAAATAGAAAAATAAGTTCTGGGACACTGTAAAGTAAATGGGTGTCACACCCTGACCTGAGAGAGCTTTTTTATGTGATTTGGGTGGGCATTCTATGTTCTGTTTTCTATGTTTTTGTATTTCTATGTTTTGGCCGGGTATGGTTCTCAATCAAGGACAGCTGTCTATCGTTGTCTCTGATTGGGAATCATACTTAGCTAGCCTTTTTCCCTTTTGTCATGGTGGGAAGTTATCTTTGTTAGGGGCACTATAGCCCTGTTAAGCTACACGGTCGTTTTTGTTATTTTGTTATTTTATCTTAAATAAAAGAAATGTATGCTCAGCACTCTACGCTTTGGTCCACTTATTCATTTCAGGAAGACGGTCGTGACAATAAGAGCACCTCATCCCAGATGCCCACTGCACTGAGGCTAGGAAACACTGTCACCACTGATAAATCTACCATAATCGAGAATTTCAATAAGCATTTTTCTACGGCTGGCCATGCTTTTTTCACCTGGCTACCCCTACCCTGGTCGACAGCTCTGCACCCCCCACAGCTACTTGCCCAAGCCTCCCCATTTGTCCTTCATCCAAATCCAGATAGCTGATGTTCTGAAAGAGCTGCAAAATCTGGACCCCTACAAATCAGCTGGGCTAGACAATCTGGACCCTCTCTTTCTAAAATTATTTCCCGCATTTGTTGCAACACCTTTTACTAGCCTGTTCAACCTCTCTTTAGTATCGTATGAGATCCCCAAAGATTGGAAAGCTGACGCGGTCATCCACCTCGTCAACGGGGGAGACACTCTAGACCCAAACTGTTACAGACCTATATCTATCCTACCCTGCCTTTCTAAGGTCTTCGAAAGCCATGTTAACAAACAGATCACCGACCATTTCGAATCCCACCGTACCTTCTCTGCTATGCAATTTGGCTTCCGAGCTTGTCATGGGAGCACCTCAGCCACGCTCAAGGTCCTAAACGATATCATAACCACCATCGATAAAAGACAATACTGTGCAGCTACATTCATCAACCTGGCCAAGGCTTTCGACTCTGTCAATCACCAAATTCTTATCGGCAGACGCAACAGCCTTGGTTTCTCAAATGATTGCCTCACCTGGTTCACCAACTACTTCTCAGACAGAGTTCAGCGCGTCAAAGCGGAGGGCCTGTTGTCCGGACCTCTGGTAGTCTTTATGGGGGTGCCACAGGGTTCAATAATCGGACCGACTCTTTTCTCTGTATACGTCGCTCTTGCTGCTGGTGATTCTCTGATCCACCTATACGCAGATGACACCGTTCTGTATACATCTGGCCCTTCTTTGGAGACTGTGTTAACAAACCTCCAGATGAGCTTCATTGCCATACAACTCTCATTCCGTGGCCTCCAACTGCTCTTAAATGCAAATAAAACTAAATGCATGCTCTTCAAACGATCGCTGCCCGCACCTGCCTGCCCGTCTAGCATCACTACTCAGGACGGTTCTGATTTAGAATATGTGGACAACTACAAATACCTAGATGTCTGGCTAGACTGTAAACTCTCCTTCCAGACTCACATTAAGCATGTCCAATCCAAAATGAAATCTAGAATCGCCTTCCTATTTCACAACAAAGAATCCTTTACTCATGCTGCCGAACATACCCTCGTAAAACTGACTATCCTACCGATCCTTGACTTCAGCTATGTCATTTGCAAAATAGCCTCCAACACTCTACTTAGCAAACTGGATGTAGTCTATCACAGTGTCAAATGTTTTGTCACCAAAGCCCCATATACTATCCACCATTCCGACCTGTATGCTCTCGTTGGCTGGCCCTCACTTCATACTCATTGGTCATCTTTTAAGTCTTTGCTAGGTAAAGCCCCGCCTTATTTCAGCTCACTGGTTACCATAGCTGCACCCACCCATAGCATGCGCTCCAGCAGGTATATTTCACTCATCACCCCCAAAGCCAACTCCTGCTTTGGCCACCTTTCCTTCCAGTTCTCTGCTGACAATGACTGGAACGAATTGCAAAAATCACTGAAACTGGAGACTCATATCTCCCACACTAACTTTAAGCATCAGCTGTCAGAGCAGCTCACAGATGATTCCACCTGTACATAGCCCATCTGTAAATATCCCACCCTACTACCCCATATTGTTATTTATTTTTTGCTCCTTTGCACCCCAGTATCTCTACCTGCACATGCATCTTCTGCACATCTATCACTCCAGTGTTTAATTGCTAAATTGTAATTATTTTTCCACTATGGCCTATTTAAATTAAGGTGAAATAAATTCAAAATAAGTATATGCTACTTTTGTATTTGTGTCACATGGACAGTACATTCAGAGTAATAATATTTCAAAGATATTTTAACCTTGACAATATAACATGCTCTATGTCAATATAGTGATGGTTTTGATTTCCTCATGGTTTTCAAATAAGGCTTAGAAATACTGTAGTTACTTGAAATAGCTTAGCATCAAACTACTTTCTTACCCTATCATCCAAAAAGAATTGTGAACAGCTTCAAAATCTGTATACTTTTCCACTTTCTTTGGTACTTCAATGAGAGTGGTGAAATGCTTACCTAACTTAGCTATGTATACTGATGTATTGCTTTCAATGAGGCAGTGGAAATGTAGGCGTCTGTTAACTCCAATTACTCTCACTGACCCTTTTCTCACTTCTCTCTCTCACTGTGTCTTGAAACACTTATCTGATTAATACTGTAATGTGTTATGGTTTATGGCTCGTCATTTTCAACTGAAAGAACCTTACTCTAAAACGTAATTGCCTGAATGCTTGAAATAAAACTAGTACATGTAATTAAAACTTAAAGGGCCGGTTTCTTGGACATAGATTAAGTTTAACACTAAAAAGCATTTTCAATGCCGATTCTTCATTGTTCTTTTGTTGTTTTTTTGTCCAGGAGAACACTTAATCTGTGTCCGGAAAACCGGAGTAAAAGTACATTTCCTGGTCTGTGACTTGGTACAAGCTTTTATGTTGGTAAATTGAACATCAATCTCAAGTTGAAGTAATACGATGCCTCTTCCTCTAGTATGAAAATTGTTAACACAACTGAATTAGACAGAAGATGAGAAAAAGGTGTCTTGGAGAAACAGGAAGCGTTACTGTAGGCTGATAGCCCATCTAATGCACTCGTGTGAATGCTGAATGAATGAATGAATGAATGAGAGGTTCCTGAGGGATATCTTCAGCTTTGGTTTTAGTTTTGAATGGGAGTGTCAACTAAATCCCCTTCAGATGGAAATTGAGGGTGAACGTATGTTGAAATCCAGCCAAATATTAAATCAAATATCTATTTTCAAAGAGGAAGTGCATTTTTAGAACAGTGGAGTAAAGAATGCTCTCTCTCTCTCTCTCTCTCTCTCTCTCTCTCTCTCTCTCTCTCTCTCTCTCTCTCTCTCTCTCTCTCTCTCTCTCTCTCTCTCTCTCTCTCTCTCAATTTCTAAGAACTAAGAATGTCTAAGAACTAAGAATTATTCTAGAATATTTCTTAAAGCATAATTTAAGTACCAGTATCTTCAAGTTTAGAATCATCTCTCTTGATCTCACAATGATCCCAGAATTTTTCTTTAGATTGTGGCAACATTGTGGGAATATATGAAGAGATAGGTTCCCAAAACACTAAAACTGTCCAGGTTGCTGACATTCAGATGTTTGTATCAGGGTGCACAAACATTTCCTTTGATGTTGCAAGAATATTGACAGCTGGGACCTATTTTATAAATATTGCATAAACAATATACAAAAATATAACTGAATTTACAATGTTCGTATGCATAGAAAAAGTGTGATTTATCAAACAATCCTACAAGCGTCATATGCACACTGGTAGGAGATAATCGTTGATAAATACCAATTGTTCTCAGCTTCAGTGCTCATGTACGACCTTGGGTATTTGCATTTCGAAATGCCCCTAATTAACCATACAGTATATAGTCAAAATCATTCCTTTAAACCACATGGGGAATATACAAATCTGTACAATTAAATACCCTACAATGGCGCAAACAAAAAAAAGCGACGAATAAAACACTTTTTCGAGACTGAAATAGAGGTTCTAGTGTCAGAAATTAAGTACAACCAAAAGGTTTTATTTGGCTAGTTCAGTTGTGGTATGACCAGTAAAAATGAAAACATAGCTACAGAGAGAGGACTACTAGGACAATTGAAGTTGATTTAGCAATGGCAAATATACTGTACTTCAACTGAATAGGCAACACTCACCAATAAGCCATCCATCCTCAACAGCATATAGGCCAACATTGCTGTTCTGCAGAACGAACGAGTCATGTGTTCCACCTGGCCACCTTGCCACCACATTCAGCACTGTTTTTTCACCTGCACATTAAGAGTGGACGTCTTTTCTGTTCACATAAGTCATTTGTTCTTTTGACCATTTTTAAACATGTATTTTTCCATATATAGACACACCCTATGTGTTTTAATAAAATCAACTATATGAATTGACCTTGTCTAATGCTTTAAGCTTACTGTTTGATGAAATGAGACACACATGACAAGAGGGAGCCAGAGATCTAGATAAACAGAAGAAAATAAACTTAACCTGACCCAACCATTCTCCTCCCACTCCTGCTGGCCTTCGCAGATTCCGCCTTTACTCTTGTGAAGTTGCCGGGAGTAGGCTGCATGAGGAGTCAGCAAACTTTCTCATGTAGAATGTCAATTTATCTTGCCATTTCTACCGATCTGCGTGCCAGTTATGGTTTTCATATGCACATTTTTTTGTGCAATGGTATCATTTGATTTTTAATAACGTCTTCATTTCTCAAATTCTATCCAAATCTAAAGGAAAATGATACAAACCTCAAAAAGTAAGTTCTATTGCCAGTGGCGACTAAGTAAAAATAGACTACATAAAGACAGCAAATAAAAACTGCAGCCTGCAGGTAGAGAATATCCTGATAAAAATAAATATCCTATAAATCACATTGGCTAGGCACGGCCTGTCTGCAACGAATTTGAAACATTGTATGAACTATTAACTGGGTCCAACCTGAAGCTTGCACTGGTGAACTTGCAACTTTATATAAAATATTCTGGGCCTTAGAGTTTCCCTACAGTGAGCTTGGGACTGACACAGCTGTGTAGGCTATTTGTGCAAGGGATAAGAAGCAGTGCTTCTTTTCTACTGCTTGAGCTCCTGTTCCTCTTATAGAATATTATCACAAAAGTATTGTGGAGCTCCTGCATCTAAATATAAGTACCAGCACCCAAAATGAGTACCGGAACCTATTTCAATCCAAGTCAAGCACTGATAAGAAGTTATCGGGTAGGCCTATTTTATGACATTTCCACTGTTTCAGAGCATGATATTTTTCCCTTACAAGTTGAGTGATTATCGAAAGGGAGAGAGCTGGAAAGATTTTTCAAATACATTAACTATTGTCATTCTTAATGGATGTAAAAACATACTTTGTTTGCTTGCTGTTTGAGGTGAAGAAACATTACTTTGAGAAGCTCCACAGCTCATTAGTGGTGGTGCATAAAGCCAATCAGAAATACTATCAGGTCCCCAAATGGGCACATTTACATGCCTACATTTGCGAACAGGCCATGTAGCCTATAGGTCTACTTCTAAGCGTAATCAGGTGCACATCCTTACTCAATATTGACAGAAGCGCTCCAAACAAAAGTCAATGACTAAATTGAATTGACAAAACATGTAAATGGAATGAACTACACCAAAACTTGTTTCTCACAAGTGTTGCATAGGTTGTGTGCTCTGCAAACAATGTCCCCCCTGACAATGAGGAATAATAATATATTGGATGCATTTACAGACATTACTGTGACCAAACAAACATTGTAGATTAGAAATTATAAGATTTAACGGTACTACTGGTGATATATGTAATGGAGAATTGATATACACTAACAATCAAACAATTGACACAACGAGGTTATGAAACAATGAATGTGCACAAATTGGCAGGAGAGAGCGCATTCTGCAGAAAGAAGTGCATTGTGCTTCTGAGCGCTGTGTGGTCAATCCGATGTCTGCATTGGCCATGCAGCATTGAAGGTGATACAGCCTCTGCAGAAGTCAGAGGATTCATAGCCTACTTCTTGCGCTTTGCAGAGCAGTGCAGAGCTGTTGGTAAGGAAGTTGTCAAGGAAGTGAGTTTGTGTTTATACGGGATGTACCGCCCTCAACTACCGTCAACCAATCTTGTAAATCTCTCATGAACTCTCAACCTACTGTGCAGTTTTACCAACAACCACAGTACTACCGTGAGCCTCAAGTCTATTCCAACCATTACCAGGCTCCTCCACCACGGCACCCAGAGGTTTACCCTACCCCTTCCTAAGCAACTCCTGCACCATGTCAGCATTGTTACCCAGCACACCAACCTCAAAGCGTCACCACCTCTCAAACTCAGATAGGAAGACCCCCCCCAGATGTAAAGTGAATTCGGAAAGTATTCAGACCACTGAAATATCACATTTACATAAGTATTCAGACCCTTCAGTCAGTACTTTGTTGAAGCACCTTTGGCAGCAATTACAGCCTTGAGTCTTCTTGGGTATGACACTACAAGCTTGGCACACCTGTATTTGGGGAGTTTCTCCCATTCTTCTCTGCAGATCCTCTCAAGCTCTGTCAGGTTGGATGGAGCACGTCACTGCACAGCTATTTTCAAGTCTCTCCAGAGGTGTTCGATTGGGTTCAAGTCCGGGTTCTGGCTGGGCCACTCAAGGACATTCAGAGACTTGTCCCCAAGCCACTCTTGCATTGTATTGGCTGTGTGCTTAGGGTCATTGTCCTATTGGAAGGTGAACCTTGCCCCAGTCTGAGGTCCTGAGCGCTCTTGATCAGGTTTTCATCAAGAATCTCTCTGTACTTTGCACCTTTCATCTTTCTCTCAATCCTAACTAGTCTCCAAGTCCCTGCCGCTGAAAAACATCCCAACAGCATGATGCTCTCACCACCATCCGTCACCGTAGGGATGGTGCCAGGTGTTCTCCAGACGTGACGCTTGGCATTCAGGCCAAAGAGTTCAATCTTGGTTTCATCAGACCAGAGAATCTTGTTTCTCATGGTCTGAGAGTCCTTTAGGTGCCTTTTGGCAAACTCCAAGCGGGCTGTCATGTGCCCTTTACTGAGGAGTGGTTTCCTATCTCTGTCTGGTTTATCATTTATTTAATCCATTTTAGAATAAGGCTGTAACATAACAAAATGTGGAAAAAGTAAAGTGGTATGAATGCTTTCCGAATGCACTGTATATGAGTGGCAAGACTTACCCTTTGCAACAAACGCAAGTCCATGTCTTAGTTTTTTAAACCTTTATTTAAAAAAAAGCATGGTAGCAACACAACATGGCAGCAGAACAACATGGTAGCTTCAAAAAACATGGTACAAACATTATTCGGTACATACAATAGCACAAAGGTCAAGAAGGTAGAGACAACAATACATCACACGAAGCAGCCACTACTGTCAGTAAGAGTGTCCATGATTGAGTCTTTGAATGAAGAGATGGAGAGAAAACGGTTCAGTTTGAGTTTTTATTACAGCTCATTCCAGTTGCTAGCTGCAGCAAACTGAAAACAGGAGAGACCCAGGGATGTGTTTGCTTTGGGGACCTTTAACAGAATGTGACTGGGAGAACTGGTGTTGTATGTGGAGGATGAGGGCTGCAGTAGGTATCTCAGATAGGGGGGAGTGAGGCCGAAGAGGGTTTTATAAATAAGCATCAACCAGTGCTTGGATATGTTGTGCCACATATGCATTTCAGAAACATGTGCACGACAACCGAGAGAACAGCAAAGACATCCATAACTCAGTGCTGCACTTCTTCTATGTGGATAACTGTCTACAGAGCCTTCCCACCATCCAGGAGGCCAAACAACTGCCGGTCAGAATGCGAGAACTGATAGCTTCAGGGGGGCTTCGAAATACTGCAGTTGGCCAGCAACCAGACATCTGTAGTTGACCACCTTCCTCCTGAAGCACAATCTGAAACGGCTGAACTCTGAGTCATTACCGAACAGAACCAAGAGAGGGTACCCTCGGCCTGAGTTGGCACTGTCCATCGGATACATTGGGCTACAAGCACCGACCAGTTGAGTACAAGAGCCTTACCCTGACAAATGTGTACAAAGTCTTGGCAGGCCTGGACTGAGTGGGAAGGTGAGCTCCCTGACTTGGACAAGATCCAGATTCCCAGATGCTATAGCCCCAGTGAACATCTCACAGAGTCACTTTGCAGAGAGCAGGTTTATGGGTCAATGGCATGCCTCAGTAAACCCAGCAGGCACAAGTCCACGTCTTCTTTGTCATGGCTCACTCAAGAGTAGCTCCTAAACATCCTCTCTCAATTATCCGCCTTGAACTGTGCGCAGCCCTTACAGCTGCCCAGCTGGTCAAGCTGGTACAGACCGAGCACCTTACCTGTGGACAGGACAGTTCTGTGGTCAGACTCCACTACAGTGTTGACTTAGTTTCTCTCAGAATCCTTCCGATACAAAGTCTGTGTGACTGAACTCCTGGACCACACATCACCACAGGAATGGAGGTATGTTGACACACAGAACAACATAGCAGATGACATCACCAGAGGAAAGCATCTGGCTGAGTTTTCAGCTATGCACAGATGGAATCATGGCCCTCCATTCCTTCACTTACCCCCTGATCAGTGGCCAAAGACTCCCTCTGTAGCACCACAGGAACAACTATCAGAGTTGAGGAAACCACTGAAACCACCCCCCAAACAAATGGACATTTTTAGTGTTTTGGGAACCTATCTCTTGTCGTATCCCCACAATGTTCCAACAAAATAAAGACATTTGAGGAACGTTTAAAGAACATGTGTTCAGGAAATGTTCTTGCAACGTCAGGTGAATGTTTTTTGCACCATCTGCAAAACTGGACCGTTGTTGTGTTTTGGGAACATATCTTTTTAGATGACCATATAATGTTCCACCAGACTGTTCCCACAACCTAATAAAATATTCTGGGAACCTTTTAAAGAACAGAACATTTGTTCTGGAAATGTTCTTACAACCTCAGGCGGATGTTTTATACAAAAATCGTTTAATCATCAGCACGACTGGACAGGTTTTGTTGGATATGCTGGATATATCCAAGGATATTCAATTTCAAGTTTTTATTATCCTAATGTTAGATAAAACAATAAACCAGAACTTAATGGGAATCTTCACTAATGTTCTGGGAATGTTCCCGGTTTGCTGGGAAGAGACTCACTTTTCACTCACTGATACCACCTGACTATGTGGAAAAAATTAAATACTTTATTGGTAATTTGCCCTTCACTTATCTTGTAAATCTTGGTGGAGAGACTGAGGGGGTGATGGGTGGCTATTAACAAGAAAAAACATCCCTTAGGCAGTCAGTGTAAGGGGCGTAGGAGACCTGTGTTGTCTTTTCTCCCGCCTCTTTCCTCTCTTATTTCATTCCTATAGTTGTAACCCAAAGTTTTGAGACAAGTAGAGGGGGTGGAAAACTTGGATAGAGAAAATAAATACTTGCCATCCTATCAGTATTTGGGCATGCTGTATCACTGCTTAATCGTAGCTAACAGTTTTTTGGGTTTCTCTTTTGGCCCAGGGTCTCAAATGGGCCTCAAGAGAAGTGATTACAGTCAAAGAGAAAATCCAATCCATGAAACTTGTTTTTTTCCCTTCTTTGTCTGAACACTCCCTGGGGACTTATTGCAAGCACATATGGTTCAGATTCCAAGTGTGAAATAGGCCTAAACACCAATTATTTTATGGTATAAACACTGGAGAAAGATTTTCAGCCTTGTAACTACTTACTGTAGCTTAGATTTAGCCATGCCTATATGTTTCTCCTACATAAACTGTACAACACTGTTTTACAACACAGCTTAATGTCATAGTTTTAAAACCGATGACCTCCTGTCCTACTGCTCAGGTCAGTTGTTTTATGGGAGTTAAACCACACCCCTCCACTCCCTTCCTCTTCCTCTTCTTCTCCCCTCCCCAGGCCCATGCTGCCAGTGGTCCAGGCTGGCTGGGTTAATTTCAAACAGGAAATGGCAGCATCATGACTGTTGATAATGTCTGCTTACACTGCCTGTAATTGGTTGAATTCAGAACCATGAGGAGTGGGTGTTAGTGGTGGGGTCTATGGGGCAGGGAGCCAGAATGACTTCATAAAGCCACCATAAGACATCTATAGAATAAGATGAAACACTGCTGAGTAAGAAAATATAGTTCACTAATTTCTCTTATATTCTTGGTATCTTATTTTGGGTTTTTTAAATGTTTTTCTTGGTTATAGCTCTACCAATTTTCATTATGACTTAGAGACTTGTTGGGATTGACCCAAGCACTGGGGGTTGAAATCCTTAACAAATGAATTCACCCAAACAAGCATTGGCAAGCATGCTTTGATTTTACACATGTATCAAGTGACACTGTCCCAAGAGACATTCAACCCACTAGTTCACGTTCTCCACTTTGTTTATGAGGATATGAATGTCTGATTTCATATCATTCTTCAGTAATGTGTAATTATAATGATTGTTTAAACGTACCACAATGGCAGAAACTATTATATTAATCTGCCTGCAA
Source organism: Oncorhynchus tshawytscha (assembly GCF_018296145.1). Lineage (NCBI taxonomy): Eukaryota > Metazoa > Chordata > Actinopteri > Salmoniformes > Salmonidae > Oncorhynchus > Oncorhynchus tshawytscha. Next base: position 28,947,117 of record NC_056434.1, on the reverse strand, counting down.
AATGTTCACAGTAAGATTTACCCTCCCAAAAAGGTCCATCACATGTCAAAGTATTTATTTTCATTTTAGTGTGTGTATTTTTGGCTTGTCTGTCACTTGGTAGTTGGTTGTACCTGTCATGTCTGAACATAAGGCAGGCATTTTGAAAAGTTAACCATCAGTCACAATGTCATTTCTCATAACACTGTTGGCTTCTATATCAACGGTGGCTCTTGCATGAAAGACCTGGACTCCTATCAAAAACCTGGGAAATGGAGCTTGGAATATAGCACTGATAACAAGACTTTGGCTTCAAACAAGTAAAACATCAAATACTTCAGCAGTGTGTGTGTGTTTGTGAGAGTGTGAGATTGTGCGTGTGTGTGTGTGTGTGTGTGTGTGTGTGTGTGTGTGTGTGTGCGAGAGTGTGTGCATGTGCATGTGTTTGTGCGTGCCTGCGTGCGTGTGTGTTCACCCACAGACATCTGTGTTTGTGTGTCTTTACAGCCAAACCCACCCATCTTGAGCTCTAATGACACAGTCTGTTGTGGTTGAGGCCATGGGATTTGGACATACATTCACCTTGCTTTTGATGAACAGAAATTGAGACCAGAAGAAAGGGGACAACATTTGGACCAGGGATTCACCAAAGGGAATAAGATGAAAAGGGAAGGACTAGATGGGTAGTGAAAATACTGTCATGACCAACAGAGTGGCCAATTCATCTGCTGTAATTCAGGGCATTAGTGCCTCATAGGATCAGCATTGTCAAGGCTACAAACAAGAATTGTTATAGACTTCAGTAGTTCTTTAGATGTGCTCCATGACATTCTTTCATGTAGATCTCACAGTACAATCCTGTACAGTAGCGTTCATTGTTGTGGTATGATTGTAATAATATTACTAGGATCATAATAGGATGCACTGTATTTTGTCAACCAGTAATACAGAATATTGAACATGGATCTTTATTTTACTCTAGAAATATTCCACAGAATAACTGACATATTTATTAACATAACGATTTGCTTTCCTGAACTTAAAGGTGCTATACAGATTTTTTGTTGTTGAATTTTTACATTGTAATTTCAGAAAATTTCCATAATATGTCTGGCACTAAAAGTATAATGATTGTGTTTCACAGTATTACTTACCCACCAGTGTTTTGATTGGCTGTGATATTTCCCTAAAACGAAAGTAACTTTCGGTTTTGGTCCACAAGCTTCAAACAGAAGTAAAAATGATATTTTTTGTTATTGAAAATATATTTTACATCGATTTAAATGGTACAATGATTCCCTACGCTATTCAGTGCTTGTTTTTTCACATAAACTGAAATTGAGTGAACAGTGTAGAATTTTAGCAACCAGCGTTTTCCATACACATCCACAAAGTCAAAACAGCTTTCCCAGTTTGACAGACGATGCCGCTCCGACAGGAGAAATCAATAGGTGAATATCACAGCCAATCACAACACTGGCGGTTAAGAAATACTCTGAAACACTATCATTCCACTATTAGTGGCAGATATATTATGTAAATCTTCTGAAATTACAATGTGAAGATGCAAAAAAAATCCGGTGTAGCAATTTTAACCTAGTTCTTTGTCTGCAATTAAGCTGGGGAATTTTGGCGTCTCTAACCCAATGCTCTGAGCTTAAGATTAATGATGAATCACCTCTATCTGGCTCAGAGTCCTGGAGGACTGGTGATATTCTATCTCCAAATGTCCTATTGATTCTGATCATACTCATAAATGTGTAGCATGACCTCTCTTTAGAATTCTCCCTGCCACACATCTGAGCCTCTCCTCCGTGGAAAGACTCATTAATGCTTTTGCAAGTGGCTTTATTGAAATGTCTCATTTTTGCCTCTATGATTGATTGTTGACATAGAAACAGATTGGAATAGCTCTCTCCTGTGATTGTTTTGTTAAACAACTACAGACTATCCATTACTAAAGGTCTTTTGTCGTCCCAGAATGCTTGATCCCAGTCTATATCATTTTGAAAAATCAATTTAATCCACGCTTAAAAACACATAACCCATGAGTCCTGACAGTCATATCAGCAATGCATTTACCTTTATTTATTAAAGTTAGTGTTTGTTTTTCAAGAAGATATTTGTATAATTGTTGTCTCAAGTCAGTTAAAGAAGCTATTATTATATAGATAAATACTGTATACACAACAAAAAACAGTTACTGTCGAATTATTGTTTATAGTTTATCACTTGTTTTCAATGCTAGATTGCTAGATATATATATCAGTTGGCGTCTCTATAAGCTACAATATGAGGTCAGTGCATCTTTGTAACATAAAAATAATGATTATATTTTGTCTGTTTTATGCATAGTTTTTTTGCAATGTGTCATGCACATGAACTCAAGATAAAGGGACAACTCACTGTTGTATTAAAAGGTAAAGTAGTCCTCAGCATCTATTAGACTGAATATGTGCATTTGAACTTCACAGTTGAGATAAGAATTCCAATCCGGCAGTATGTATGCAAAGAGAGAAAAATCATTGATCCCTTATTGCTGTCCCAAAGGGTCCACTGGTGAAGTAAAATTAAGAAGCCTTAATAATAAGCTATCATCACTCAAATCACAACAAGCACTGATTGGGTTTAAAGTAATGAAGAAATCAACATGATCAATCATCATCAAGGGCCCTGGCCTTCATGTATGAGCCCAGGCCTTGTACAGGGTGGAACCTAGTGTGGCAGGGAGTAGGGCTCTATTTACAGGGGCCAGGCTGGAGCATGTCCGTGGGGCACACATCCATCCTCCATGATCAACCTCTGACTGTCTGGGACACAGCAACTTTGGAAAGCTGACATTAACTGTTCTCACCAGCCCCATACTGCAGTAGAAGATACTGTAATTGTATTTGATAGATTATTGTATGGAGGATTTAGTCAGGATTAATTTGGGTCAGTGCTCATCAGTAAATCCTAATCCATGGAATTTTCTATGCGTTTATGTTCATAATGAATCAAAACGTTTTGGAGAAAAGCTCTTGATATTGCCTTTATTATTGCCAGAGTTTAAATTGAATTTGAAAGAAAACGATGAATTGAATAACTACTTTTTTATAATCCCACTTTTATAGAATAGAGCACTTGCACCACCTATTATCATTCTAATACCCTGCTGCACTTACTTCAATCTGAGTTGCTGACAAAATGGTTTTCTAAAGTAAGTAGTCTTACGGAAAGGGAAGTCATTTACGCCCATGGTTCATCGTAGATAGCTCTATGAAGATAAGAGACTCGCATAATAGAGCAAATCTAAGAAATATTAAGGAGAATATGCAGATGTACAAAAGTAATCCCTGTGGTGATTAGGAACTATTATGTGATGAAGTATGTGATGGATGACTAGAGAAAGTAAGTGTGTCACAGGAGGCTGCTGAGGGGAGGACAGCTCATAAGAATGAACAGATCAAATGGAATCAAACACCTGGAAACCATGCGTTTGATACCATTCCACCGATTCTGCGACAGTCATTACCCAGAGCCCATTCTCCCCAATGAAGGTGTCACCAACCTCGTGTGTGTTTGTGTGCGCATTCACACACAAAATGTATTACGTTGCTATTATCTTGGTGAGCTCACCTCATGTTTAATATGCCACCATTTCATGTTGCTGTTTTCTTGACTGCGTTGTGTGAGTAGTAGTTCCTCACCTATTTCTCCCCGTTCATCTTCCCCATTGTGTTGAAGCAAGACGTACAGATGTGGGATCTTAATTTGATCACTCTTGTTGCTGAGAATTTTCCTGCATTGCAAGAAATGCAGATGAGCTTTGTGATTTACATAATGTCAGTGAAAACAGACACTAACACATGCTTATATTAACAGTATTGCACTTTTTATGTAGCATACTTTTTGCCAGTTAATAGCCTAACCACTGATCATGCAACATTACGGACTACACCAGAGTGTAATGAATACACAGGGAGAAAAAGGTGTAGATTCACGCACAGAGCGCGGCAGATGTTTATTATGAATCGTGGTCACAGGCAGGCAATGGTCAAACACAGGTAGGCAGACAAAACAATATACCTCAACCATACAAACAGAATGAACTAAATAGGGAGCTGATGAGACCAGGTGAGAAACGAAACGCCGGTGAAATAAATGAACAAAATTAAAAACAGGGCTATGTTCAAGAACACAAGGTTTACTAAGAAAAGAAAGGCAGAACCTTACAGTTCATAAAGGATTGGAAGAATGCGGGGGCGTTCGTAAGGCATGACCAGGTATTCGTAGTGCCCTCGAGCGGTGATAAAGGCCGTCTTGCATTCGTCGCCTTCATGTATACGGACATGGTTATATGCACTTCACAGGTCAAGTTTAGTATAGATGTTGGCACGGCCCACTTGTTCAAGGGATGCTGGGATCAGAGGGAAACGGTTATTGACCATGATGTCATTTGTGGAATGATAACCAATACATGGACGGAGACAACTGTCTTTTCTTCCAACGAAGAAGCTGGACACAGCCGGGGAAGAAGGACGAATGAAACCATTTGAGTGATTCATCAATGTAGTTCTCCATTGCCTCCTTTTCAGGGATAGATAGGGTGTAAACACGGCCCTTCGGTGGGGACACTCCAGGGAATAAGTCAATAGCACAGTCTCCTGGGCGATGTGGTGGCAGAGTGGAGGCCTTGGTTTTGTTGAAGACATTGCTGTACTGGGCATATTCAAATCAAATCAAATCAAATCAAAATTTATTTGTCACATACACATGGTTAGCAGATGTTAATGCGAGTGTAGCGAAATGCTTGTGCTTCTAGTTCCGACAATGCAGTAATAACGAGCAAGTAATCTAACTAACAATTCCAAAAAAACTACTGTCTTATACACAGTGTAAGGGGATAAAGAATATGTACATAAGGATATATGAATGAGTGATGGTACAGAGCAGCATAGGCAAGATACAGTAGATGATATCGAGTACAGTATACACATATGAGATAAGTATGTAAACCAAGTGGCATAGTTAAAGTGGCTAGTGATACATGTATTACATAAGGATGCAGTCGATGATATAGAGTACAGTATCAACGTATGCATATGAGATGAACAATGTAGGGTAAGTAACATTATATAAGGTAGCATTGTTTAAAGTGGCTAGTGATATATTTACATCATTTCCCATCAATTCCCATGATTAAAGTGGCTGGAGTATTCAGATGGTATGGCGCAGAGCCACCACCATTGAGAGTCCTCAATGGTGGTGGCTCTGCAGGGTAGGCTGAGACAACTGGAGAAGCAGGTAGAAGACCAGGACAGTAGGTCACCTTGTTGCCACGAGTTGGCAGGGTCGTGACGACAAAGCCAGGGGTGTCCGAGGATGAGTGGATGTTTGGGGGATGAGAGTTCTATGAGTTGAATGGTTTCAGTGTGGAAGACTTCAATCTGGAGGATGACGATGTGTCAGGTGCGTGATGAAGCCCGTGCCCAATGGCTGCCCGTTCAGGGTGTTAATCCTTAAGGGAGGGGTGACAGGTGTTAAATCTATGTCAAGCTCTTTTACTAGCTGGTGATCTATGAAATGACCTGCTGCTCCCGAATCTATCAAGCCTTCTACGTACTTGGTAACAACTTCACGGTTATCATTACTGGGACGGAGAATTTCTTCTGAGAGATATTTAGAAATAAGGACACGCCTACCTACCTGCATGGCAGCAGGGGGACCCTTCTCATCTCTTAGTGGGGGCGAACAGGGCAATGGCTGAGTAGATGATCTTTCCCCCCACAGTATAGACAGAGCCCTTCTTGGATCTGCTTTTGACGTTCGATACGCAGGAGAGGATCATGGCCCAACGGCCTCAAACAGGATCATGGAAAGAGAAGGTTTCGGGTTCCTGGGTGGCAGAGATCTTCGGCGGAAGGCGATCGATGGAGATGGACATACAAATGTATTGATTTAAATCCTGAAGTTCACCACTGCAGGCCAGCGCCGCCTGAAGTTCCCTGTTGAGCCCTCTTTGGTAGACGGTAAACAAAGTAGCCTCATTCCATCCACTCCCTGTAGCCATGGTCGGAACGCTTGGCAGCTGAAGTGCGTCCTTGATGAAGTTCTATAAGGAGGTCTCCTATAAGACGACTGGAGGAAGAGTGATCGAATACCTATTTGAAGAGGGTGTGGAAATGGGTCTTGGATCCGAGTTCTGTGCTGTTGGCAGTCCATATGGCGGTGGCCCAATCCAGGGCTTTGCCTGTGAGTAGAGACAACAAAATCCACCCTGCTCTTGTCTGTGGCGAAGTTAGTGGGGTTGTGCTCAATGTATTTGAGGCATTGCATCAGAAATCCCTGACATTTCCCAGGCAAACTGTTATATTTTCCAGGCATGGTATGAACGAAGGAGGGCTATGGGTTATAATACCTGAGTAGGAATAGGCTGGCGGAAAAGATGACAAATTTCCTCCATAAGCTCCTCTTGCTGGGTTAGGCGCCGCTGTAACTCCGCTGAAGCCATTCCGTTTTTAGGTGAGGTATTGTGTAACTCAGGGAGAAAAAGGTGTAGATTCATGCACAGAGCGAGGCAGATGTTTATTTAATCCATTTTAGAATAAGGCTGTGACGTAATAAAATGTGGAAAAAGTTTTTAAAAAAGTCTGAATACTTTCCGAATGCACTGTATCTGCCAATATACTGTTTTACAGCTAGGAAATGAATAAGAGTCATTTTGGGGCCTCCCGAGTGGCGCAGTGCTAGAGGCGTCACAGATCCGTGGTTGATCCTGGGCTGTGTCTCAGCAGGCCGCAACCGGGAGACCCATGAGGCGGCGCACAATTGGCCCTGCGTCGTCCTGGTTATGGGAGGGTTTTGCTGCTCGGGATGCCCTTGTCCCATCGCTCTCTAGTGACTCCTTGTGGTGGGCCGGACGCATGCACGCTGACTCGTAGCCAGTTCTACGGTGTTTCCTCCGACTGGTGCAGCTGTTTTCCGGGTTAAGCGAGCAGTGTGTCAAGAAGCAGTGTAGCTTGGCAGGTTCGTGTTTCGAAGGACAATATTTGTTTGAAAACCCTGGACAAATACTGTTGCTGCAGGTTTATTATGCTATGACAATATACTCTAGGTCAAATTAAGATCCAACATCTGTAGACCTAAACCAGCAAAGTTTTTTGCTGATCCAATCCCAACACAGATTCAGTGTGCATGAAAGCTCCTAAAGTTGCCTACCATCAATAATGAGGTCTCATTTACACAAATTACTCTGAACGCTGATTAGGTATTATCTAACGGCAAGGGCCACCTCGATCAATCATCATCAGCCCCTGGAGTGTCAATGGACATCGAAAGGTTAGCCCAGATCTAGGAGGCCCCTGGCAGTGTCAGCAGAATCAGTGAGGGAGGGCCTCTATAATGTCGATAGAGCAGCCGGACAATTAGGTAATGATTAAAATAGCGGCACCTGGGAGTCAATAAGAAAATGAGCCATCCCGGCATAATTTGAGAATGATTTGTTTACCAATCTATACAGCCGTAGAAGAAAGTCACTGAAGTGCAATCTATTAAATGCAGTAGGTTCTTACGTTCGGCCATTACAAACTTCCTGAATTGCTCTCCTGCATGTGTTCAACAGTTAATACATAGCAGGTAAGCTCACTCTGTGCTAATGCATGATCTATCACCAGTGTGGTTCTCAAATCAAATGTTATTTGTCACATGTGCCATATACAGCAGGTGTAAACTTAACTATGGAATGTGTGCTTACGACCCCTGCCAAACGATGCAGTTAAAAAAATAATAAGAAAACGAAAAATAGTAACACAAGGAATAAAATACACAATAATGGAGCTGTATATAGGGAGTACCAGTACCAGATCAATGTGAAAGGGTATGAGGTATTTGCAAGGTAATGTTCTTGTTGTCTACGATGACACTTGGGTGGTTTGCAGTAGTGGTTTGCAATGGTACTGATTTATCATTATGAAACTGATGAAACTGATGAATGCTCCCTAGAATTGAAAGGATTTGAGAGCATTCTCTAGGTTCATATTATATTGAAATGTTTTTGGTGTCGATTCTGCATGTTGAAAACAGATGTTTTCTATTCCACCTACTGCAATTGTATTGGCTCAGATATCATATAATTGTTTTGTATTTTTTCCAGTTTCAGCCATTTGTGTTTGTTTATGGGTGGTATGTGTTTGGCTGTTTGTGTATTGAGACAATTTGTGTCAAAATGTTCTATCTGTGTGCAGTTTGTAATCTGTGTAGGTGGAGTGTTTATGTAAACATATGTTAGAGCCACATAGACACAGGTCAGAGATGTTCAGAGCCTCTGTTCCAAGAAACAGCTGGTAGTTTGCCATGAAACATAGGTGATAATGTCAAGTTGTGACAGGAGACAATATACAGGTTATGGATTGATAATAAAGATGGATAATGGGACATGCTTCTGTTTTTAGAGTCTGTGGAAGTTGAAGAAGACAGAGGAACAATAGGCCTATAGAATCCTACAGAAGAACAGAGATGTCGGTCTGAGACTGCATGCAGAGGCTATTGGCTGGTTGCTGACTCCGGGTTTGAATATATTTCTTGGTCGAATCTAGAAAATAGGTGTACACTCCTGCGTGAGTATTTCAGTGCAAAATATGAGATGAGTTATTCAAACCTAAGGTCTTCACAATTTCTGACATTTGCCCAGTAATCCAGAGTATTGCATGCAAATAAAGCTAGACTATATCCTAGCAATGGACCAACTATTTTACATTAACTTTAATTTACTCTCTACTTTCAAAGAATGTCAGGTTTGTGTTAGTTTTCTATTGGTGTTTTTCCTTGCATTCATCATGTCTCATTACAGTCATGAATTTTATATTCAGGGAATAAATAGCCTCATCACTGGTTAAGCCAACTCTAGGTTGATTTGAATAAGGAAATGAAATCACGTCTCTTTCCTTCCTCGGCCTTCATTGTTTGACTATCACTTACTCTGGGACAGAATATGAACATGACCCCTAATTTAAAAAAATATTTGCACAGCATTGCTGAGAACAGATAGCAAATTAGAGCCATCGTGAAGAGAATGAGAGTGCAGTCTCCTAGAACATCCTTCACTCTCTACAAAAAAAACATTAGTAGGTTTTACATTTAGTAGGTTATGCAACCTTGGATGGTTCTGTTGAATTATGATGAATTTTTATTGCAATTTGTTTGTTTCCTTATTGGCCACAACAAAATGATTATAATGATTTTATGGAAAGCTTGTTTTACATGTACATTTTGTTTTGTGAAGGACACATGCCTAGCACTGATATCACCTGATATTGATCAACAAATCTTCCCAAAGGCTCATGTAACACTAAAACATAATCCTAAATATCGCCTCGCAATCCTGAACCCCATTCCTTTACATCTAGTTCAAGTCAAACATTTGCTCTTAGAAAAACCTGTTACCCGTATCAGTTGTTGGTCCTTGGTATACATCCACCCCATAAGTCAGGAGTGCAGAACATGCTGTGTGTATCCCCTAATACAAATTAACTCCTTTGCCTAGGTTCGGCAAACTGATGATAGCTTATAGCAGTGAGCAAACTGAGCAGGGTTCTTATCTAATGGATAGCAGTGGGGCATGGCAGTGTTATTATGAAGCACGCAGGCCCATTGCCTCTAGATGGAGGGTAGTGCTGTCTCACAACTGGGATTAACACATGTCTCCCACAGCCAAGTAGCATGCAGCTCCATGCAGTTCCATGTCTATGGGGCACAAGTAGGGTTACAAGTGTTATTACTCTCACATTTTAGATGGGCTTTCGACAGAGAGATTATTAAATGAACCACAGGCCACTACCTTTGTATCCATAAGGCCATGCTCTCAGTATCTTACGATGCAGAGCCAGAGAAAGCTAGAACCTGTGTGGCACAGAGGTGACAGTAGGTTTGCACCTGTAGTTGCCTTTTTGGCGAAAGCAACTCTGCTCTTTAGATCTGATTAACTTTCTCCCCCCTGAAAGGACACAGACGTAATAGTTTACAATCACTAGAATAGTATGTTATAGCTAGACACTGCCAACACATCTTACCTTTTTCATTTTGTCACTAAACTTCCATAAACATCCTGCTGTCGGGAGAGTTTGTTTTATCTAATCTAGTTGAGATGGCTATACTTCAACATGAGAGAATGATTGGCAACATCTGCTCACAGAAAATGGTACAGTGTATTGTCATAATCGTCCCTCATTTTTAACTGGCAAATATGTCTGTGTACTTCAGCTATGCTTTTCACAAAGTGTATCCTTTAAATCATTGTCAATAAATACATCTGATAATTGTCAGAGCAGACAGCTGTTTGTGAAAGCTTTGTTGTCTTGACTCGCTGCTTCCTGTCATTCTCACAGAGGGAGAAGTGAGTTTTATACACCCTGACTGCCATCCGGGGAATAGAGACATTTGCACATGAATCAATTGTCAACATCATTGTACTCTGACAACTCTGAGACAGCTCAAATACATTGAGAGATGTTGTTATGCACTTTTTTCTTTGTAGCATCCAAAGTTTACGCAGGTATTTTTTACTCATCATGTGATTCAGAGATGGAATATCAAGGTTATCTCATCATTATGAAAACATAACTGCAGAAAGCTTCAGAATTATGGACATGACGAGAACAGGAAACTACATTAAATATTTTCCTTTTTTCAAAATATCCCCTCTTTCAACAACTACTTGAAAGTGAGTCACTCAGATTATGATTGAGGCTCTTGTTGCTCAAGATAACTGCTTGACATTTGCTTATTCAGTCAGTGTCAGTCTTGCATAGTCAATTTTCCCTAAACTTGAAAGCTCTCTCCAACTTTGGCATTTTTCAATGTTCTGTCACTCAAGCAGGATTTGCTATGGTATCAATGAACAAAATATACACTTCACGGTGTAGAAAACATAAAGTGTCTTTATTCCAGAAATAACATACAGTGCTTTCTATCCCTATAATCTGATTAAAAAAGATGGAGACAGTTTAGGGGAAAAACATCTCCACAAACTAGGCCCAATAGCTGGTAGATATCAAGTCCTCCGTATGTCTTTTAAGCATTTCATTGTGGTGAAATGTTAATCTTCCTCCTTAACCCCATTTTGGAGGAGGTCCTCAGTAGCAGTCTTGGTGTAGGCAACAGTTCCTAAAAGCTTGTTTAAATGCCAACATTAACAACCCATGATGATTTTCAGTCCAGTTAAGCAAGGGCTACTCCTAGACATTTGAAAGCCATTGGCCTCCGAGTTACAGCCCATGGGTTAATAAGTATTAAGAAAATTAAGATGTGCTGACCTGCTGTCGGCACAACAAGCCACTTACACGCCCAGGCAGGCAGTAGCACATTTATCCTCTGTGGTGAGAGGAACGCTCTCCAGTTACATGTCACCCTGCTGAACATCTCTTAAACGTTGGACTTGTGTCAGTGCTCTCAGAGTGCTCCCAGTGAAAAGATAATCACTGCGATCAGTGTTCTTTTAAAGCTTGACCAGCCACAATAATCTGTTCACATCAACAACAGTGCACTCACTTGTGCTTAACGGCTCTTAAGTTCCCTGGCCCCAGACCCCTTTGGCCCCCTCCAACTCACAGCGCTCCAGCTCCAAGGCTGATCAATTAAAACAACTTTATCATTTACAGACCAATCAATAAGCAGTCCCGTTTGGCTCAACAGTTCTTGCCTACATTTGGTTTGCATGTGAGTAGTCAGTTGTTTCCAATCAATTGACTTCAATGTCATAAACAAAGCAAATTCACAGCCAGGGATCCATTACATGGGAGCTAAATGTTGATTTACTTTCAGTTTTCATGTCTCCAGGAAGGGCTCTCCTCAGTCTGTTCACACCTTTACAGTAGGCTATGGAAACTCATTAAAAAGGAAGCAGATTGTTTATGGAATTCATATCACACAGTATAGTTATTTTCTTAATGACTGGTGGTCTATTCTGGCTTATTTTCCATGTAATGTTGAATCTAATTAAAGGGTAATCTTATTGTACTGCACTACAGATCGTTAAAGACTGATACAAATCCTAATTTTATTAGGGAACAATCTACTCTACTTTAGGAGTGAAGCGGGAGTTGCGTTCACATCAGTGTGGTAGGGAGATGAGTTGGAAGTTGATGCTATAAATGGGCTGATCCCTTAAGGGAGCCTTACTTGACATGTGTTACTAAATCTTTCAGAGCTGCCATCTGCCTCCGTGTTAACTGCTGGGAATGCTGACCTCTGCCGGCAATAAGGTCATCCAGAACTGATTAAATCCTGAGTGGCATACTCACAATCCTCAGGGATGCTAAACGGAAGTTTTATACTTTCTTAATGTTGCTATTTTGAGACTTCAACTCATTCGATCGGTATACAACTTCCTTACTGAAGCAAATGTGTCAGCTCATTGTAAATTAAGGGTGTTGCTTCTGGCTATTGACTGGACAGCAATGACCTCCTGCAACCTAAACATGCTGAACACAGATGTATCACACAGTTGCATTAGCTTGTGGCTAGTAGGCCTCACTGGTAACTTATTAGTTTTGTCATTGCCTGTTGCTAGCAATCCTGAGCTTCACAGAAATATTCTATCCTTCAATACTTCATTTCCATAAGTACAACTGTCACTGTACCTTTTTCTCCTTCCAATTCCAGTTTTCAGTCGTTAACAAGGCATGAAAATCCCGACAATTCTGTTATTTTCTTCCGTGGGCATACACAGTGTGATATGACGGTGGTGGCAGGCTAAACTGTGGTGGCAGGCAAAACTAATGAAGCTTTGAAGCTACACTAATGAGGTGTTTCCTATACAAATGTCCACAATGGAATGTTCTAAATATTAACATTTCACAAATATGCAAATATGTGACTCACCACCTGGATTCGATCTTATGTAGCAACTTTTGAAATGGTGTTTTTTCATGATATGAAAGTAGAGACTCAGAGCTACAAAATGGTATATAATTCACTGCATTTGAGGAACAATGGGAAAGTAATTCTGTTTTGAAAGTTGATCAACTTTTGAGAAAATCACCTTTGAATGTTTTGCTATCTAGTGAAGAGCTCTTCTTTGTCTATCTACATCCATTCAGCATAGTTCACAACCTCACCCTAAGATTTAGCCTCACCCATCTCGGTTCGCTCTAAAAGTGCACACTTAACGCTCTGGCCGATGATTTGTTTACCTCTGGATAACATGATACAGCCTAACTGGGTCTGCAGGCAACAATTTCATTACGCTTTTTTTGCAGAAGTTTACTGACACCGGCCGTATTCAACGAGTGTTGTACACAAGTCACGTAATGTTAGCTAATGAGCCAGCCAGCCAATGTTAGCTAGTTAAACAATAAACAGTGCAAACAATGTCACAGTGCTGGGAGCTAACCAACCATGTTCAATGTTAGCTAGCAAACATTAGGCTCTAATTAGAACAGCACACGGCTCTGGGAAACGAATAATAACGTCAGCTAGGGAGCCAGCCAGCTAACGTTAGCTAGCTAGCTAACAGTACACTTTAGCTTGAAATGAGTTCACTTTCTTAAAAAATGTGAAAACGTGTAATATCTGAAAATGTAATGTTACCTGTATACATCATTGTACATGGACGTGTCTCCCTGTCAGGAATGAGCGATCCTCCAGAAAGTGGAGAGCCACACTTATGCAGCTCCACTAGACAATACATTTTTTTTAAACCGTGTTGGACAGTACTACCAACGCAAACTGACGAGCTTCTATGGCAGACCAATCCGAACTCCTTACTCTGCCTGTCCAGTCCTCTCATTATCTCAGCCAATCATAGCTAGTGGGAAGGTTGCTTCCTTTTTTCTGTGGCTTAACCAAGAAGGCTTGTAATTTAACAATTGTATTCGTATTTACAGATGGCATACAAGTTTGTTATTAAGGCACATGAAAGTTCACATGTTCAACAAGACATTTCTTCCAAAAAAACGCATTTCACCTGTGAAGTTGTGACTTGCGACATACGCCTAGTTTCCTGAATTGAGTGTTCTTGGTTTTCTCTTTTATCACTTGTTGAATAGGTTTTTTTGTCACTTTTTTTCCAGTGAGCTCTCAATCTGGTTCTTGTGGCAGGCAGAGCTTAGTGATAGGTTGCTCTAGTATACTGGACTTTCTGCAATGCTTTGATTTCCTCTGGATACTTCTGTCTCTGGCTGAAGCGGATTAGCTCAATCTTAGTTTGGGCCAAATCTTCCACTGTAGGTGCTTTCTTATGCAGTGTTGCTTTGTATTTATTCATGTGATGCTCTAGAAGATTCTTCTGTTTGTAAAGGGTTAATCTCAGGCTGACTGATTGAAGCTTGAAACTATTTTATTTTACCACTCAGGTGCAGCAGGATTAGGTGCAGCAGAAACCATAGCGCTTTCTTAAGCTGATGCCAACCTGAGTAGTGATTGATGAGTTTGTTCACCATGTCAGAGTTATTTTCTGCACTGATGTGGTTGACTGTGACAGATTTCTTAATCTCGATGTCATACTCGAACTTGACTCGTTTGATCTGGTCGTCTGGCCATTCATTTCGGTCCGTGAATCCAATCTTGACTCTTGATTATTCGTTTTCAGGTTTCAAGTCTCTTGTCGGCGCCGGAAGTAACTCGAAGTTCTTGCCTCATAATCTTGTCAACTTTAACTGCGATGACAGCTGCTATATCCTGGGGATAGTGATCTGTTTCAGTGGTGATATTCTGGATTTTCCCATCAGGAAAGAACCATGTTTCTTGCCTTCTTCGTTTGTCAGCAGGAGGTATGTCGCTGTGACATTGCCGTCCTGACTTGCTTCGGAAAAGTAGTGTAGCTGTGCTGTCTTCGGAGGTCCAAAACTTGCAGGCTTGGTACATCTGCTTACATTAAAGCTAGAAAGCTGCTGCAGGTCTGTCAACCATTTCTGCCACTTCTGAGTTTGCCCATATTGGATTTCTTCTTTCCAGCTTCTCTTCATTCTACACATGTCTCTCAGTAGCAGCTTCACTGTTAGAATGAACACTGCCAGAAACCAAGAGGGTCGTAGACAGAACTGACCACAGAGAGGATACCTCGCCTTGTGATTGGTTTATTCTGTTTGTGCATCTGGAACTTAAACGTGCCCGACTCGGGGCATGAATAGACACTGTCCTCTCTCCATGAAGCGCAAGTCTTTGACTTCAGTGACTTGTTCTTCTTCTGGGATTGATGACAGGACAACTCTGTTGTTGCTCACCCACTTTGTCAAGCAGAATCCTCCACTGGAATACAGAGTTAAGCAATTCCTTGACAGAGCAACGGCGTGGTCTTCTGATGACACAGATTTCAAGCAATCATCAACATGGACATTTTTGAAGACTGTGCCAACCACATCTGGTGTTGTCTTGTCTTTTCCATATTCAGCTGTTCTTTGCAGTGCATATAATGCCAACTGGGGATGATGTGGCACCGAATAGGTTCACAACCATTTGGGACTCTACTATGGCTTCACTCAGAATGCCATCTGGCAACCACATGTAACTTAGTAGATCAGCATCTTCCTCTGGAACTCTGACCTGGTAAGATATCAACCCAATGTCCAACATCGTAGCCACAGGCTCTTCTCTGAATTTTGTCAGGACACCAATGAGTTAGTTGGTGAGGTCGGGCCCCTGGAGTAGCTGCTCGTTCAGTGAGGTTCCCTGGTAAGTCGCAGTGCAGTCAAAGACTACGCAGATCTTCTTTTTCTTTGGGTGGTACAACCCATGGTGAGGAATATACCACACTCTTCCATATTCTCGATCCTGCCAGAAGGACAACAGTCTCCACAGCACTTCACTAATCTGGGTTTTATGGGATAGTGGCCAGACGCAAGCCAATCCTGAGAAAAAGGCACATAACAGCATGCCTGGAGTTTGAAAAAAGGCATGTGAAAGACTCTGAGATAATAAGGTAAAAGATTTATGTGGTCTGATGAGACAAAAATGTTACTCTTTGGGTTGAATGCAAAACGATATGTCTGGAGAAAACTAGGCACAGCTCATCACCCGTCTAACACCATCCCTACCAGGAAGCATGGTGGTGGCAGCATCATACTATAGGGATGCTATTCAGCAGCAGGGACTGGGAGACTGGTAAGGATAGAGGGAACAATGAATGGAGTCAAATATAGGCAAATCCTTGATGATAACCTGCTTCAGATTGCAAACGACCTTAGACTTGGGCGAAGATTTACATTCCTACAGGACAATGACCTCAAGTATACAGTCAAAGCAATGCTGGAATGGCTTCAGAGCAAGAATGTGAAAGTCCTTGAGTACCCCCAGCCCAAAAGATAGCCCAAAAGATATGTGGTTCACCTCCACTCCCCATCTGGAGGAACGGGAGAAAATCCCCAAATCCAGATGTGCAAAGCTGATTCAGATATGCCCAAGGCTGTAATTGCTGCCAAAGGTGCTTCTACAAAGTATTGACTCAGGGGTGTGAATACTTATGTAAATGAGATATCTGTATTTCATTTTCAATTAATTTGAAAAATGTGTAAAAACATGTTTTCACTTTGTCATTATGGGGTATTGTGTGTAGATGGGTGAGGGAAAAAAAACATATATTTAATCCATTTTGAATTCAGGCTGTAAAATTTAAAATAAGGGGTATGAATACTTTCTGAAGGTACCGTGTCTCCAAACAGCATGTCCATAGCAACTTTAGCTTGCATGTCAATGAAGTTCACCAAGTCTGTAAACCTGGCTCTTCTCCTCTGTCATTCCTGATCATCGAAGGCTGTCCCTCTCCACCACTCACTCATCTTGTAAGGAAGCTTCGATGCTTGTGGGATTATCCATTACGTCCATGTACTCAATGTCTTTCATGGTGTTCAGTCAGGAGTAGTAGTAGGAGGACTTGTAGACGAGCGGGTCACCTTTGAACACAGGTATGTCTCTCTGCTGTAAATTAGAAAAATCTTGCTGCTTCACGAGCATCTCTATAATCTCCTTCTGACGCTGCATGAATTGATCGAGATCTGTCTCATATCTTGGTTTATCCTGTACGTGCATCACAGGCCTTTGGTGCTCTTCACTGGGATCTGGTCTTCAGCGTTCTGTACCTGGGCCAACTTCATTCTTCTATATGGTGGTGCATAAGGATGGACTCTGTACTCCTCGCTCTGTCTTGAGGCTCCTCTGGATCCTCCCTTGGCCTTGAAAAATCCATCCATGTCATCCAGTGTCATCATTGACTTCAAACCCTTTCAGCTTAGCATTGGATGCTGCAATAACTGTCTCTTGCATCAGTTGCTCCTTCTTAGCATTCAGCTGTGCTTTTTCAAGTTCTAAAGCTAGCTTCTTCTTTAGAGATGCTGCACATGCTACCAGTTCTGACTCTTCTTTTAAGCGTGCTGAACCTGAGGAGCTGGTGGAGGAAGCTACTAATCTGCGTCCAGTAACAGAGCCATGTTTGCCTTTGTTCTTGCGCTGTCACCTGGATCAACATCATCATCATTATCTTCATCCTTTTTTCCACCTGTACATTTGTGTACTTTTGTGGTCTATTTCTCAGTATGTCGGACAAACTTGTTGATGCTTGCTGATTTAGGTTTAAAACAGTTAAGTTGATCAGCATTCTTCTCATCTTCAGGTAAGAGAGCTACAGTAGTACTTCTTCATTAAGAGTTTTAAACTCTCCATATAGAGCCCCACAGTGGAGGTGTCATAATACCCATAAAACCTAGCGGTCAAATAGGGAAATGGTTCCAATCGTTTTTACACCATTCATTTTTCCCATAGGGGATTTTAGAAACACTTAAAATAAGGGCTGTGTTTTGTGTAGGCTAACCCTGGCATGACGTTTTGATAACTATGTAAATCTCTTTCAACAACAACTGGCATAGTATAATTTTCTCTTTCCAATCGCAGAATTTTAGATCATTAATGAGGCGTGAAAATTCTGTCCTTTCCTGTCGTGGGGCTACACAGTGTGTCTGAGGTCCTCAATTTAAAGGCTTGCAACGTGAGCATAGTTTTTGACTAAATTTAGTGGCGCATCCTTCTCAAAAAATGCAACCACAGTAGTCTATGTAAAAAGCAGTGAGTCTGATGCGACTCATGTCATCAGAGATATGTCACACAGGCTAAACTAATGGTGCATTCTAACAGGTTTTTTTCTATACAAATATTCGTAATGGAATGTTCTAAATATGAACGTTATACAAATGTGTAAATATACACAAATAATAATATTGCAATAACTTAAAATAGCAAAGTGCTCTTTTCTGCATTTTACACCACTATTAGCCAAGACAGAGTATAGCTGAGTACAACCACATGTCTCCTCTATTTACATTAACTGACCACTGTTGTTTACATGTATTTATTTGTTTTGCACAGTGATGCAATGTAGGTGGGTTAAGTTTATCATAGTCATCAGAAACAGCCTGTGTAATAGAAGCTGTGGAGATAATTGTGAGTGGAAACACTTGCCTGGAGCTTGAGGTCGTGACTTTGACATACCAGGCCCTCCGTCCTTAGAAGTGACAGACAGGAGGAGGCAGCTTGCTGATGTCTTTCACATGGGAATCACAGCTTGCAGCAATTTTAAAACAAAACCGTCTGCAGGATTTTGTGAGAACATTTAATTGTGAGGTTTTTGGGTCCCTGTCTGTTTCGCAGGTTGAAGTTTATTGTCATGAATCTTGCCCTGGAGGCAGGTCTGAGCGATTTCCGCTAGATGGGCCAGCTGCAAAGGCAAAATTGGCTAAATCGTAAAGTTTGTTAGTTCAGATAACATTTTAGTCCGAAGAAAGAGCAGCTGTGTTTCAGTCCTTTCCACAAGGTTGTCCAACATACATTTATCACTAAAAATAACTAAACTACTATTTTAATACCAATTTACTTTGAAGACAATGCACCCCAATACATGTTTTGTATTTGAATCTAACTGTGGCTTTGTCATTGTCAATATCATTAGTCAAAGATTCTGAGTATGATGTTTAAGTTCTGTTCTGTCTTTTTGAAAGATTTCCCCGGAGTTGGTGTTGAACTAGTATTGCTGTCTGAACATTGAACTCATGATGACATATAGTGGAAATGAGAAACTTCACAGTGCATCATTCTGTCAGCTGTACTGCAGCAGTGATTTAAACGGGTCTACTTATTCTCTGCCATGGACTATTGTGCATGTAAAATGCTTTAATCAGTTGGCAAGCTTATAAAACATCCATTAGTTATAGAGCCATTAAGTCTTCACACCTCAAAGACATCTTGCTTATGGGACAGTGGGGGTCTGCAGCAGACTTTACAGTATGCGCTGTACGTTCTTCACTCTTTTGTGGAAGTTTAGCGGGCTTATTACTCAACGGGGAGGGGAGGGGTGGGGGTCTTCACTGTTTTCCTAGCGTGTCCCAGGGGTGTCTTTTCCAGCTGTAATGAGGCCTCCAGGACCACAGAGCTCTCTTTTAAAAGGGAGTAATGAGTCTGTGTTGGCACAGAGAACAGGGATTTTCACTCCTCGGTGGAACAGGAAGGTCAATGAGAGGAGTTTTATTTTGGGAAACTGTCTTGTTTCTGAACCAAACAAAGCTTGAAGGGAGACACTACAAGCCTTGGACCGGGAAGGGGCTGTGGTTGTCCATCGGAAATACAACAGCATTTTTTTTGACAGCTGTGGAGACTACCCAGACCCTGACTATAGTATGGAATGTCACATGGGGTGATTTTACTTTACTGTAGGATATTTTAATGTGGGCTAGTACTTGGCAAAATTGCATATGTATGACATTTTATCGACACTTTGAAGTTGAGTAATCAGAGCTCTGGGAAAATGTTTCAAACCTGTTTCACTTCAATCAAGCACCACTGAATAGTTCAGTCACATGTCAAAGACTATAATGTCTGTGCCCTGCTTCAGCCTTTCAAGGTCAGCAGCAGGGCTTACTTTCAAAAAGGATAAATTGTAAGTTTGATGAAATGCATAAAATAAAATGTTCATGACATGCATGTAAAACAGGCTCTCTTGAAGATACAGTATAGCTTGTTCTCCTGTTCCTACGGTATCACCATATCCCTTTAATGGACTTGTGCATTACAAACCCAGAGAACAGGCCAGCCAATTGTATGCATGAAGAGCAGGAAAAACACTATACACTTTCAACAATTCATGCTAAGTTTAGCCTCAAATGGGTCCTTCACTTGCCCTTCATTGACCCCAGACTAGAGGAGCTTCAGTATACTGTAGCACCTGCTAACCCAGGGCTAGGTGGAGAGGACACAGCCAGCCTCACGTCATCCCTCTCCACCATTAATAGCAGTCCCCAGCCTGGCGAGCCCGCCACCCTGCCACATTCAGGGATAATTACCCCTGACAAGAGGGCAAGTCATCAGCACAGGCCTGATAAGCATTACAGCCAGATGACAGCGTACAGAAGTGTATTAGCAACAGTGTGACATATCACATTACCACTGTGAATATAATAAAGGAGATAATAAACACTATGGCAGCTTTAAAGACGAGCCATCTCTCCTCTCTCCCGCCGGGCCATTACGTCCCATTTACTAGAGCTGATATGTTGATTCCAACTGTCACCTTGGAATATAGACGTTGACACACACAAAACACACACACAAACACAGATTAAGACAGATTTGAACCATGTTGATGCCAGATAAGCAATCAATTCATATCATGACTTGAGTAATTGGTGCTGATGGTTACAAGCATCCTGGTGTCTTAGGTGCCATAGTGATATTATGAAATGAATTACTTTGCTAGTATCACAAAATGAGTACTGTGCTGCACAAAGTTCAGCATCAATTGCTTGCGAGAAGCAGCAGAACTACTGCCCAGATTCCACAGGGCATCTACTTTTGGGAGCATTGTCTCATGTTTAACAGATAAACATCTAGACTATGTACACAGTTTGACCACACCAACACATTTTTAAAGAATGGTTTAATGACATTTGACATATTTTTCATTTGTTGGTCAGATTTTTTTGATATTGACGATCATATAATAGTGAATGATCGGTGCTAAAAATGGACATTGGGCAACTGATTTCCTATTTGCAGCCAGTGAAAGAGACATTTTCCTTAATTGTTTGAACATGTGTACTAAAGACAGATGTGTAACTGGAGCCCTGAGATACTGGGAGAGGTCTTGAACCTGATAACTTGTACATGTTTTATCGCTGTTACATTATAAATGATTTCCACAGACTGGGGCCTTGTGGGATCATATTCTGTCAGCTTCAGTTCCTGGTAACATAATTTAATGATATTAACAAATTTGCAGCTCTAGTGTTTCAGCGTTATCTGGGAAATCTTAAACGTCTATGGTAAATACTTGGTTATGATATTATCAGGAGCAGCCGATTGTACGCAGGGTGTATCCGATGGCTATTAAATGTGGGACAGCAGTGGAAATAACTAAGCTCATAAAGGCCTGTGACGCTGTCGAACAGCCTGCCTGCATTTCCTGTTGTAGCTGACAGAGGAAGGCTGGAAAAATAGGAAAGAACAGCCGTTTTAATGGATGCAGAAGCAACATTTTATGGTTTATTTTTCATGGCTCCGTGGTGCTCTGTTAAACCTCTCATTAACGCCCTCTTTAACTTTTGATACGGTATTTCTGCTCAATTTCAATGGTGCCAGTGCTAATGAGGCCAGCAGTAAAGTGTGTGTCCGATATGAACGTCTTTTAGGGTTCACACTCTTATACAAGCTATTTGTAATGTTCAAATAGCCTCAAACTATTTGTACAGATTCCTATCGCAAATTGAGCATGTTCATTAGCCTGCACATGTACCTTACCATTTATTTTTCATTAATGCCATATGCCTCATAATGCCAAGGGCAGCTGTCAATAAGTTAAGGTACACATGTATTCAGTGTATAACTCCTGTATATAAAGTGGCAACAGTATGGGGTTGTTTTAAACCTATACCTGGTCTCACTCATTGATCTACGTTCATCACCATAGGGTTTCTATGTTCAGCCAACGACAGGGTCCTCAAACTTACCAATGACCTTATCAGAGCCCCATCAGGATTGGCTAATGGGAAGAGATTTTGCATTGGAATAAGGCAATTTGAATTATGTTTAGAGGGGTAAGGTACGGCAAGAGCATAATGAACAGATGTAATCATTATAACTGGCTGAGATTTATTAAGGAATATTTCAAAGTGTGTAGCTTATGTTATCTAAATAAGAAAACTTTACTTGTAAATCTGATACTAATGAAAATGTACATGGAATAACGAGATGCCAGATATCATTCGGAGGGACCATCCCGACATGTCCCGTCTCTGTGGCTGCACAAGACATGACACATTTTAATTTGAGCACGAAACTATGCCAAAGCCTATTTCATCCGGCGGACAGGGAGAGGGATTTGCCTCCACTAATGGAGTTCAATGATTGCAGCATGTCAGATAACTAATAACCATAAGGAGTCATGGGAAGTGAGAGACAGGACAGAGACAGGTGTTGTGTGTGTGTGTGTGTGTGTGTGTGTGTGTGTTGTTTAATTTTAAGAGGGGAGGCCTCCATTGTCACAGTGCTTTGTAGCACTCTGGATTTCTAACCAGCACAACAGAGGAGATGGGGAAATGTTCACAAAACCTCCTTAAAATCAGACCTAAGGGGCCATAAGCAGCATCACTCCAGACAGCTATTTATCGGAGATGACAGTTTGCAAATATCTCAATCTGGGAGAAGGCACTCGGGGTGACACTGAGGAGAGCCGTGAAATTGGAGGAGTCAGCAGCCAGCATTTATTTCATCAGGCTTTCTCCAATGAGGTACAGTCGCCTGACAGCATGAGATTGCTGGCGGATACGTCACAGCAGTCCCTTCAGACACTTTAATCCATTCTGCATAGATCAGAATTAAGCTGTCTAATGAAAATGTGAAAACTCAAAAGAGAGAAAGAAAAAGGATAAGATAGAACAGCCATTGTGAAAGCAGGGTAGACACCACACTGCAGAATCTGAATGTGAAAGTAGTAATAGTCTAAACGTCCATTACAGTAAAAGTGCTCAGTTGTAGCTTGTTTTAGACTCCCAATCAAGTTGGAGAGAGTATAACAGAATGTACAGTACATCATATGAATGATGTCACTGACTTGCAGTAGGCTGCCTAGCCTCCTTCCTAGCATCCTGACTACAATAAGGCAAGTGCTCAGTCCGCCCTCCCTCCTCCCCCCTCCCTCCCCCTCCCTCCCTCTTCCCCCTCCCGCCTCCCCCTCTCTCCTCCCCTTCCCCTCTCCTCTCTCTCCTCTCCTCTCCTCTCCCCTCCCTCTTTCCTTTTCCCCGATTCCCCCTACCTCCCTCCTCTTCCAGGGTCTACAGCATACAGTATATCAGTCCCGGGGCTCGGATCTAAGCCATGTCAAGGCCAATGGCTTTCATGATTCTGTAGATTAGAGGAGAAGGGAAACTATGGTGTGTCAGGAGATGTGTCCAGCTGAGGAACACAGCTGTGCAAACGTTATATAACTAATATATAATAACTCAAAAGGAAGCAAATCATTCGCCGTAAAGATCGAGGGAAAGGTAAAGCCTTCTCTCTCTCCCCTGCCCTCCTCCACCTTCTGCCCTAGATCATTTCCAGTATGTTTTCCAAGGTCCAAACAAGGTGATTTAGTGCCATTGGCTCAGCCTGTGCTCATGTTGCTCTTTCAAATATAAACATGGCCCAAAAGGCGAACATTATGTAATTATGGTAAGTGCAGGCACAGACTTATTCTGAAGAATCAACATTTCAGCCACTAAACGAGGTCAGGAGCGAACTGACATCATCAGCATATGCTGCAATTTTTTTTACTTCTAAAATAGTTTAATTCATAAGAAGCTCTGCTTGTCCCTGCCTCTTGCACGAGTTAGGACACCTTACCTCTCCCTGAAGTATCAAACAGCATAATGCTCCACTGGCCTTCATTGAGCATGGCAGTGTGTTTAAGGCCAGCAGCACACATGAGTGTTCATCTGGCTGACAATATGCTGTCTTCGGGGTACAGGACCTTTAGCTGTGATCAGAAGTGAAGGGGAGTATAGCCTCAGCAGTCACAGTGGAATGCCTTCTCAGATACCCTCCAATCAGCAGAGACTTCCCTATCCCAGGCCTCCTGACCTCCACCCAGCATGACACAACACTGGCAGTCAGTCAGTCAGTCTTAGTGGTTAACACTGTGGCTGTACTACAAATGGTACCTCTTCATAATGCCTTGGAACAAAAATGGAACAGAATTGTACATACAGGTAACTGCCAAAATAATGGATTCAGGTTCCCACTGTTCAGTACGGAGCAAGGCAAGTTTCATTCCATCAGCCATTGGGCTGCTGAACAGTGGGACATAGGACAGATGTAGTCCTAATACACAGTCAGACAGTAGGTGAAAATGTAAATGTATGACTTGTACTAACCTTCCAGTTTTCCATACAGCATGTCATATGTTGTGTTTGTGTATTTTTATGCTGACGTCACAGAATTCATTTCCATGTAAATGGACTATAAAGTATATCGTATCGTTTAAAAATGCTAGGCGGGCCATTATTTTTTCCATTATTTTGGCTACCATAGCTATGCCCCCATAGGATGACAATGCCCCCATCCACAGAAAAGTTTGATGAGCATGAAAATGATGTTAACCATATGCTATGGCTGTCTCAGTCACCAGATCTCAATCCAGTTAAACACTTATGGGAGATTCTGGAGTGGTGCCCGTTTTCCACCACCATCAACAAAACACCAAATATTCCCATCCCTCCAATAGAGTTCCAGACACTTGTAGAATATATGCCAATGTGCATTGAAGCTGTTCTGGCACCAAAGCCCAATCAAGACACTTTATGTTGGTGTTTCCTCTATTCTGTTAGTTACCTGTACATTTCATGACATACTTACTGTATGATGGATTGAAAGTATGGAATCTTGAATGTTACTGTTGTAAGGGTTCATTAGAGCTACACTCAACGCTGCTAATAAAAAAACAAGGGTGGGCAGAAATGTATTGTAAAGGTGTGTATTCACATTTGAATCAGCTGGGACAACAGAATCAAACCAGAAATACCCCAAATAAACTCAAATGTATAGGATTGATCTAACCAGTTCAATTGTTAGTCTATGTAATAACCTAAAGGAAAAATACCAACATATATGTAAATAGGCCTAAGAAAAGGCCTTCCAGCGGCCTCCCGGGTGGCGCAGTGGTTAAGGGCGCTGTACTGCAGCGCCAGCTGCGCCACCAGAGACTCTGGGTTCGCGCCCAGTCTCTGTCGTAACTGGCTGTGACCGGGAGGTCCGTGGGGCGATGCACAATTGGCCTAGCGTCGTCCGGGTTAGGGAGGGTTTGGCCGGTAGGGAAATCCTTGTCTTATCGCGCACCAGCGACTCCTGTGGCGGGCCGGGCGCAGTGCGCGCTAACCATGGTTGCCAGGTGCACGGTGTTTCCTCTGACACATTTGTGCGGTTGGCTTCTGGGTTAGATGGCGCTGTGTTAAGAAGCAGTGCGGCTTGGTTGGGTTGTGTATCGGAGGACGCATGACTTTCAACCTTCGTCTCTCCTGAGCCCGTACGGCAGTTGCAGTGATGAGACAAGATAGTAGCTACTAAACAATTGGATACCATGAAATTGGGGAGAAAAAGGGGTACAATTCACAAAAACAAAAAAAAGGAAAAAAAAGGCCTTCCACTTTGGTTATTTGAAGACAATAGTCCACACTCTACACAAAGGAACCTTCTCTTGATGACCAATACAATATCCCTGACAATATCTCACTTGTATGGAGTCAGAAAACTAGGTTTTAAAATTATAAACAGTTTTCTAATTACAAACATTTCTGATCAAATGTCTTGCCGTCAAGATAGCTTATTTCCTCTTCTGACCATGTTCCTGACACTCAAATCAGGGGTTTATTCATTACGTCTTGTCATGTAAATCGTTTACCGTTTTAAGAACCCAACGAAAGCAAACAGAGCAAATGGATACAGGGAGGGACCTATCTGAATTTGTCCAATAGAAGTGCTTGTTTTTGTTGCATAATTTGTTCCGGTTGGAGTAAATGTTTTGCAAAAGATCATTTTGCAACAGAATCAGTCTAATGAATATACCCCAGGGCCACGTTCAGTTGCCAAACGTAGTGGAACGTTGCAGATAGAAATTCCATCAACAGAGCTGACATGATTACTTGTTCTACATGTCGGAGTGGCATGTTTGTTCTACTTAACATATTTATATCTGAACGTTCCAAAGCATTGTGTCCTTCTGATTACGCCACAGTAAGTGACTGTGGGTGTGGCTAGGGAGTGACCAGGGCAGAGCCCACAGCCTATACACATCTCAAGGAACCATGGAACCTTGTGGATTACTGTATTCTAACTAAAGGTAAATATGAAGATCATATAAGTGCAAATATTGTGATCTTGCAGAGCACAGGTTATGTTTAATACCCTGATTAGGGAACTTTGACCTCTTACATAAACACACCAGTGCAGTATGGCCAGTGGGATTGTGAGAGTAATATTAATGTTAACGTTTTTAGCGTCATGCTTGATATATGCTTGTAGCCAAATATACTGTTTATAATGTGACACAATGATGCTGCAATGGTTTTCCAGACACAAAGGGAGAAATGGGAATGTAAACGCCACAGTTTATGTTGCACTGGCTGTTTGTGTAGTGATATTTTTGAATTGCTTCAGACAAATTTGTTTTGAGACCAGCGTCAAATTCTGCAACGTTAAAGTGCATTTCGGCGGATGGAGCGCGTAAAAGGCGTGTCCACAGGGAGCCCTGTGATGCACTGGTAATGAGTAGAGGTAATGAAAGACTTCACACAGACAGATGTATCCATTTAAAGTAGTAATACCTACAGTTAAGATGGCAAAGAGCAAATTACACACAACTTCCATTAAAGCACATGTTTATCTTGGCTCTGGAGGGACCTGTCATTTTTATCCAGTTCCCAGGAAGATAAGAGCACGTACAACGACCTTCATTGCACCTCAAACAAGGTCAGAACGGTGATAGAGCCTGGATAACATGTGCAACTGGGTTAGGTTCCCCCGAGAACAGGCTTCATTCACAGTGTTATACACCATAATTCTACTGTTACATACAAAGTAACCGGACATGGGAAAACAGGGCGGAGGTGGAACTGTGTTACAGATGTCAAATCCACAAGCAACTCCCGGCATTATACCTAGAGCAGACATTGCCATTGGCTGCAGGGGGTCGCATTAAGAGAAAACCCATGCAGCTTTATTTGCACTTTCAAACACTGGAATGTGAGATGTAATCTACACCTTAGGGTTGAGTGCCATTCTCAAGGGCACGTCGACAAATTTTTCACCTTGTCAGCTCGGGGATTCAAACCAGTGACTTTTTGGTTGCTGGCCCAACACTCTAACCACTAGGCTAACGGGTGACACTGCCCACACCTCCAACACCACCAATACATCAGCTATGCAGGTGTCGGCTCCCGCAGGTTAACGCTTGATCTGATTGAATCTTGGCCTCAGTCTCGTTCATTTTGTACAGTATACCTAAATGAAAACATGAAAATCAACATGTCATCACAAAGGTCTTAGCTGGGGCCTGCTCGTCATCCATATGATGTGGAGGTTATAGTCCAAAAGTTAATGCTATTAGGGATATGCACATATTTACTTTTCCTAGAATAGCTTTAAATATATTACGAATATAAAATACGTTATGAATATAAGTATATGTTTTGCTTCATTTGCTGCAAATGCTGTTCGTACTGTTCCTTGTAATCAATGACTACATATATAATAACTGTTTCTTGCAATGCCCAACGGCTTACATCATGTTGTAGGCCTACACAATTTACTTAATGAAAATGATAAATGCACAGCAACAGTTTTGGCTACCATTACCAATAATTATATAAGGGATTTTAAATGTGCACTTTGCCTGAGGACTTTATTGCATGACTGTCATTCTAGTTTACCATTATTCAGCAGTTTACAACAGTAAATCTATTGGTGGTGTAGTGATATTATTTCAAAACAACAATGCTATTTCAGATGATGATGCATACAATTAAAACAGTGCAAAGACATTATACTACAGTCATGTCCGCAAAAACACTACAGTAAATACTACTGTGAGTAATACAGTAAAGTCTGCAAAAACACTACAGTAAATATTATAGTATACTGTATAAATATAGTAATACTTGTAATGTGGTGTGTGTTGGTGGCAGGGAAGTCAGGCGCAGGAGAATGAACTTGGTAAAAACGGAGATGCTTAATAAACCTCAAAACCTCCGAAAACCAAATTATACAAAATAACAAATAGAGGGTGCAATACCCATCGCACACCAGAATGAACAATAAACACCTACATACAACAAACAATCTCTGCCCAGGACATGAGGGGAAACAGAGGGTTAAATACACAACATGTAATTGATGGGATTGGAACCAGGTGTGTAGGAAGACAAGACAAAATCAATGGAAAATGAAAAATGGATCAATGATGGCTAGAAGGACGGTGACGTCGACCGCCGAACACTTCGGCAGAAGTCGTGAAGTCGTGACAATACTACAGTATTTATACCATATTTGTTCATGTGGGTATTACATTACTTCTGCATGCGTGACATGGATGACCGAGATGAGAACGTGATCGTCCATATGGATGGTGAGGCTGCTCAGTGACTTGGTGAATTGCACTCAATGGAGCAGGGCAGTGGTTCTCATCGGGCTGATTCTGAGTGCTGGTGTATTGGTCTGGCCCAACCCCTTCATCCCCTGCCTGGCTGTTGTCTCAGGTACAGACAGTCAGGGAATCATTAAAGGTCAATAGACTCCATTGACAGGCCGTAACAGTAGCTCATCCTGGTCTGATGGAGACAGGACGGCAGGTTAAAATACATAGCTGTAGTGTACAGCAGGGCTCCTTATCTGTGCACTCTTTTGTGGCCTGTAATTCCCCTGGTATCAGAGTGCTGCTCTGAAGACAGCTGTAGAACTGTTGTTGGGGAGTCACAACATGATGGATGGTGGGGTATTGAAAGAAGATCACCCTTTTCCTGTGTGTGAGAGTGTACAGTGTGTGTGTGTGGTGTGTGTGTGGTGTGTGTCCATGCATGCGCATGTGTGTGTGTTTCCACTCTTCAGTGTCACCTCATCCTTCTTCATTCCAGGAGGGTTTCTCTTCCCATTTATCCTGATTTAGACTGGAGCGCTAACATCAGTACTTCTCTTTGAGGCTGGACAGAAACTGACTCTGATAGATATTATTTTAAACAATGGTGTGGCAAATGACTCGAGTCGGTGGTGTGAAACTCTGGAGGTGTGTGTGTGTGTGTGTGTGTGTGTGTGTGTGTGTGTGTGTGTGTGTGTGTGTGTGTGTGTGTGTGTGTGTGTGTGTGTGTTTGTGTGTCTGTTGAAGTCGCCTTGTGGCAATAAGAAATGCCTATCTCACTCTCTCTCTCAGTCAGCCGGCATAGAGATGGGTGGTGTGCCAATTGCCAAAGCACTCCTGCCCACACGCCTAATGGCTGCGATGTGGAAATGACTGGCTGGCTGGGGCTGTGTGTGGAGGCAGGGGATGTGTTAATTGAAAGTTAGGATCACTTTGTGACCATTACAGGGAAACCTGAGATGTGTTAACGCGGCGGAGTCAGGCAGCACCTGCTGTCACCGGCTAATTGTGTTGAGTTTGGTCATGTCTGTCAGCCAGGGCTGCCATCATGCTCCGCCTCCAGTTACATCTGTATTATTACCAGTGTTGACATTACAGCAGCAGCCACAGGGGGTTCTGGGTAACCTGCGACCACACTGCCATGTCAGACAGACAGGCTTCCAAAAGACCACTGAAATCGAAGTATTCTTTAAATGTCTAATGTTGTGATTAATTCAGTGTTTACATTTTAGCTTTAGATCCTTACATTTATTTCCATTTTTTAAATACATCATTGTGTTTGTAGGGTAGATTGAAGCAAGAAGCTGTGGTTGCTGTGGAGAGGAATAAAAGCTATGTATTTTAAATTCAGCCTCACTCCTGAACCAGGATGCTGTGAGGCTGGTGGTGAAGCCATACTGTGCTTTTGAGAGCCAGCTAGGGGCAGTTATGTATAATCTGATTTAGACTGGAGCAACCTCCTATTTATTTTTAATTGTCCCACTGTAGCATTTAAGAGCTATTGATCGCCGGAAAGGCATTAAGTGACAGAATCACTATTACTGTTAATACTCCCTGCTTGGCAAAGGCACATCAAAGGACATTTTAATGTCACTGACTTTCTGAGGGAATTTGAAGGCCGGGTTTGAACAGGCTAGCCTATGAGTGAAAAGGACACACAATAGACAAACGCAGAAACAAATGTGAGGGCAATTTGCAGCTAATCAAATTGTATCTGAGCATTGATTTTCGAAGTAAATGTTTATCGTGCATGGATTTCAAAAGTTGGCAGCATTGAATGCTGTGTTCCCATGCTTAATCATTTAAACTGTGAGTGGATACTGTGAAAGGATGTATTGCTATTCACAGAGAAATATACAGTATACAGTTATTATATTGTGGGAGAGACCTATAAAATAATGGATTGAGGATATAATTTTTTTATGAGGCCCATTGTTTTTGACAACTGTCTTCCATCAGATATTGTTCCATCAGCACATTCATGTCTTCAGGCTTTGTGTGGTTGCAATTATTTTTTTTTAAATACATTTTTTTTAGTCACATACACATATTTAGCAGATATTATTGCGGGTGTGGCGAAATGCTTCTGTTCCTAGCTCCAACAGTGCAGTAGTATCTAACAATTTACAACAATACACACTAATCTAAAAGTAAAATAGTGGAATTAAGAAATATATACACTACCATTCAAAAGCAAGAGGACAAGTACATTAGAGTGTATAGTTTGAGAAACAGAGTCCTCAACTGGCAGCTTCATTAAATAGTACCCCCAAAAGAAAATGTGCCATTGGAACACAGGAGTGGTGGTTGCTGATAATGGGCCTATGTAGACATTCCATTACAAGTCAGCCGTTTCCAGCTACAATGGTTATTTACAACATTAACCATGTCTACACTGTATTTCTGATCAATTTGATGTTATTTTAATGGACAAAAAATCTGCTTTTCTTTCAACAACAAGGACATTTCTAAGTGACCCCAAACTTTTGAAAAGTAGTATAAAATTAGGACGAGCAATGTCGGAGTGGCATTGACTAAAATACAGTAGAATAGAATACAGTATATACATATGAAATGAGTAGAGCAGTATGTAAACATTATTAAAGTGACTAGTGTTCCATTATTGAATTGACCAGTGATTAGATGTCTATGTATATAGGGCAGCAGCCTCTAAGGTGCGGAGTTGATGGCCTTGAGATAGAAGCTGTTTTTCAGTCTCCAGATTCCAGCTTTGATGCACCTGTACTGACCTCGCCTTCTGCATCCTGTGACATTGGGTGTATCAGATCTCACACCTTTAATTTAGCCAGGCCCTTTATTGAACAGTAGCCTTGCATCCCCTCTACTTTCAAAATATGGTCCTTTCAAGTGAGCCCTCCCCCCTTTTTCTGCCACCACCCCCAGATGTTTTGATTAGCAGCGACTCGTATGCTGGTCAGATCCCCGGATTAATGATGGATAATTTGCCTAAGGTTGGCACAGCACACTGCCGCGCTGCCAGCCTTTGGATGCCATATGGGCAGAAGCAGCTGTTTTCATTACTCTCCCTTGCCCAGATGTGTCAAACAGGATGCTGACTTCAATCCACAGTCTTGCTGGCACTTGGTGGGGGGTACTTTCTACTAGCTTGGCAGCTAATTACTTTAATGTGGCCGAGGATGGAGGCCCTGCGTGTTTTTTAAAAGCCTTTTACAAACTGCTGAATGCCAGCTGTCACCTCTGTGCACAATGAGGGAAGACAGATAGGTGGTGCCGAGCTACTGATGAGTATGGCCCCAGGCACAGACACATCCTAGACCAGGAGAAGAGCAGGGACAGACCGGGTGCAACAAGGCCTCTTCTCAGGAACAAAGGGAAGGTCATCCCAAACACACGTTGCAGAAAGCCACTGCAACAGCATCATACTGACTCCTACAGTCACACAGTGCATTGATAGACGTCCGCCTCTTTCAGATGCAACTTTTTCCATGTTGTCAGGATTGTCCTCCCAACCTCCGGAGTTGGTTGTTTAGGTTCTGTAGATAGATAAAATCAGTCTCTGATGCTGTAGTAATGTGAGCAGGGGACGCAGAGTGCCAAGTCACAGCAAATAACACACACAGGCTGAGCTGGCACAGGAGCAGAGAACAGAGCGAAAACAGAATGGAGGATGATGCCAAAATGTCAGCCATGTCTTTACACAAGATTCCAGGGACCAGTAACATGTGTTCCAATGTTCCCACTTACTGCAGAGTAGCTCTTTGTTGTTCAGTGTTACAGTAAGTCCAGAAATGTGTTGTTCTGTTACATTTTTAAATTATTAGCACATGTAATAAAATTGACAAGATGTTGTAAATTGCCTTTTTACAAGTTCTTTCTGACACCAGGCATATAGAACTTTCCTCAGCAAACAGACATTGACACATGTCAAACCGTTTGAATAATACAAATAGTAGCTCAGCACATTCAATCAATATCATCATTACAGCAACACAAGTCATCAATAAGTCTTCATTATGGTGAGCTATTTGTCTATATCATCACTTACGCAGCGCCCAATGGCAGAGTGGTGGACCAACTCCACTTGAGGGTCAACAGCACCTGTCTGTTTCTGATATGTCCACCAATAAGGCTTCACTCTCACTCCCTCGTAAGCGTCGCTTCTCCAGTGATGCTTTGACAGACGGAATTGGTGTACGTCTTCACCACATGAGTAATGCTCAACAAGGGCAATGTATCAGTCAATATACGTGTGACTTCCTGGGGGAAAAAAGGATGGAAACGGTCTTTGTTCTTTCTCTCCAGATATGACTTAACTGTAATGTACACAGAGCCCTGGGTGAATGTCATGTTTTGTTGCCTTATGACATGCTCGAGATAGCTTGAATTCAAACATCTGGACTTGAAAATATATTCAATCATATTCAATCAAATATGTTTTACAAAAAATGTGTTTTCATCAGCAGTTGTCACAAGGTGCTATACAGAAACCCAGCCTAAAACCCCAAAGAGCAAGCAATGCAGATGTATAATCACAGTGGCTAGTAAAAACTCCCTAGCAGTTTTTGTAGGTTAGCCTATTGATATGACAAAACATTAGTGGATCATGAATGCAGTTACTTGTTTTGTTGCTGTTGTTGTATTCAGTATTGATCACAAGCTTGTGTTTGCTTTCATTGGGGGAAAGAATGAGAAAAGAGTGCATTTAGTTAAATCAAAAGAGACTCTTCATATTTTTATTTTTTGGTTACATTATGCTCAATTTACATAACTACTGCACCATAGGAGCAGGGAAGAACTTAAACGATTGTTATTGTACAGACACATTTTTCTTTATTTCCCTGTTGTGGCACATAATTGGATATCTGTTGTTTTGTTTATCATGGCCTGCCTCATGTACTCTACAGTGTGGCGAGGAACCCTTTCATAGTCCTACTTTAGTCACGCTCACTCATGGGCATCCGAGTTTTCTCCCATAGGAACCCATTAATATCCTTTACGTACTGTATGCAAGAGCTCGCTGGATTGTGCATCATACTCACTGAGGGACTTGACACACTTGTTTTGTAGAACTAACGCTTGTGTACAGTTTGCTCATGTCTATCGTAGAAGTGATTCTCATTTTGAAACACCTACTCACTGTGAAAGTGTTCATATTGAACGTCACACTAAGTTTGGCGAGAGCATGAAGGGTTATAGAATGAAGGCAAAATGGCAGGGATACCTCATTTGAAGTGTGGGCTTGATTTTCCTAAATGGTAAAGAATCTATAACTTGATGAAAATATTAGATCTTGTTTGCTCCTATCACCTATTCATTTGCTAATTGTTGAAGTGTGCACTGGCTTGTAGGCTGTAGCTGTTAGCTTTACCTGAAACCATGCATTTTGTACAGTACTTCAGAATTATCCCTATATTTTTAGCCAGTTGGATACTCCCTAGGTGGTGATTTTCTCTCACTAGTTTCATGGCACATTGAGTCTCCATCTATTTGATTTGGAGTCACATAATCAGTTCTAACATAGAACCCTCTTCATTTAAAGTACTAAAGAGCACAGCTGATCAGAGTTTGAGCTAACTACTGTTAATCAACAAGAACTTTACAGTGACTTGAACATTTTAGATTTTCATAGCATGAGGTTAATCATTTTGTGATTTTAATAATTGTTCTTTCTTTTTTAAAAGTATTGTTATATGAATTTATTTTACATCATCATGATATGTTGAATCCCCCACCACACACTTTAAGCAACATGTTTGAAACTGAAGTTTTCTGAAATACTTAATCCTATAACTGTTGTCTCTTAATCCTATAACTGTTGTTTTATGGAAATACTATGTTTTAATAGGTTTTGGAGGGATATGAAATTCTGAGTGTTTGCATGCCCCCAATGAAAAGCCTTCTCTCCAGAGATGCTTTAATTTCAGCTATGAAATTATAATTTAAAAAAGAAAGGGACATTTTGCACTTATTCAAATCTAACTTTGTTCCCCAAACTGGAAGATTGGATTTTCTTTATTAAATTATCCTTCTTGTTCACACACTCAAGGAGGACATTGGCTCAAGGCATGGAGAAAAATGTGTCTGGGTTTTGGGATGTAAGGTTGGCATAATGCTGATTTGTGAAGAGAATGAAATGTTTTGTTCTGGTGGTGCCCTTTTTCAAGAAAGGGTCCATTTGGACTCCCTTTTTTTAACTGGCCTGCCTTGCTTTCTTCTGTGCTCCTCTGTGTTGTGCCAGCATCAGCCCTGAGAAGGCTTTGATGTGGCCCCGCTGGGCCGCCGCCCCCCCTGTGCCCTGATTGGTGGATGGCAGGCGGGGCTAGCGGGGCAATGTGGGAGTGGATGGGGGATGAAAGCATGCAGGGCAGCAAGGGGGCACCTGCACACAGAGCCTGGCCTGTGTGGCTGCTTCATCTTCAACTGCTTCCCCGACCGCCGGCTGAACTCCTGTGTCAGCGACCATCACGCGGTTGCTGTGACCTCTCCCTCTCTCCCTGCCTCTCCCTCTCTACTCACTCACTCACTCACTCACTCACTCACTCACTCCCTCAATCTCTCTTCCTCTGCCCCCTCTCTTTCTCTCTCTCTCCCTCGCTTGCCATATCAATGTATTATGAGTGCAGAGTTGTCAGTTGACAGGTGTAGTGTGTGCTGTGTAATGTGCAGCTGAAATATGTGAGGTGAAATAATATGTTGCAAGAATATTGATGTCTCTGCCTCTGGAATTTAACTGGTCTTTGTACAAGAGATCCCAGCATGTGCTCAGAACTGTTCAATGTTATAAAGCATTTATATTTTTATGTTGAATCTTCATACTAACATCAGTTCATACTAATATTATAGAAATGCAGAAATTGGTTTCACTGTGAGGGTGTGGTAAGGAAAGTTTAACTGAAAATGTAACATTTTTGGCATAATAAGTCAAGATCCATTTAATGTGAAGCAGATGAACATTACCCAACATCTGTCAAGTTTCAACTGTAGGGCTGATTTGCCAGCTCTTGAGCTCCGTGGGAATTTGATTAACCATAAAATGGTACATTATGTCACCCCTATTAGGGCCATTTAGTATTGCCAGAAGGTCAGATCAAAAAAGACAGCTTTTTCAGTTTTATTGAGATGTCTCAGCAATAAGGGTACTGTTTCAGTACAGCTGTATGCCAAGAAGGCACAATCAACTACAATGAACTCCTCTGTGCCATCACATTTAAAGTCATTTAACTGTCCAAAAGAATATGTGGTGTGTATTCATTTTTATAAAAGGAATGCTGGCCCATGTTGCTAGTTCATAATATCAAATAAATTATGTTTAGTTTGAGTAACATGATTATCAATTTATTTGGGTTCATCATGTACAGTTGAAGTCGGAAGTTTACATATACTTAGGTTGGAGTCATTAAAACTCATTTTTCAACCACTCCACAAATGTATTTTTAATAAACTATAGTTTTGGCAAGTCGGTTAGGACATCTGCTTTATGCATGACACAAGTAATTTTTCCAACAATTGTTTACAGACTGATTATTTCACTTATAATTCACTGTATCACAATTCCAGTGGGTCAGAAGTTTACATACACTAAGTTGACTGTGCCTTTAAACAGCTTGGAAAATTCCATAAAATGATGTCATGGTTTTAAAAGCTTCTGATAGACTAATTGACATCATTTGAGTCAATTGGAGGTGTACCTGTGGATATATTTCAAGGCCTACCTTCAAACTCAGTGCCTCTTTGCTTGACATCATGGGAAAATAAAAATAAATCAGCCAAAGACCTCAGAAAAAAAATGTAGACCTCCACAAGTCTGGTTCATCCATGGTAGCAATTTCCAAATGCCTGAAGGTACCACGTTCAACTGTACAAACAATAGTACACAAGTATAAACACCATGGGACCACGCAGCCGTCATACCGCTCAGGGAGGAGACACGTTCTGTCTCCTAGAGATGAATGTACTTTGGTTTGATAAGTGCAAATCAAACAGCAAAGGACTTTGTGATTATGCTGGAGGAAATGAGTACAAAAGTATCTATATCCACAGTAAAATGACATGACCTGAAAGGCCGCTCAGCAAGGAAGAAGCCACTGTCCCAAAACTGCCATAAAAAGCCACACTGCGGTTTGCAACTGCACATGGGGACAACGATCATACTTTTTGGAGAAATGTCCTCTGGTCTGATGAAACAAAAATAGAATGGTTTGGCCATAATGAACATTGTTATGTTTGGAGGAAGAAGGGGGAGGCTTGCAAGCTGAAGAACACCATCCCAACTGTGAAGCATGGGGGTGGCAGCATCATGTTGTGGGGGTGCTTTGCTGCAGGAGGGACTGGTGTACTTCACAAAATAGATGGCATCATGAGGGAAGAAAATTATGTGGATATATTGAAGCAAAATCTCAAGACATCCGTCAGGAAGTTAGAGCTTGGCCGCAAATGGGTCTTCCAAATAGACAATGACCCCAGGCATACTTCCAAAGTTGTGACAAAATGGCTTTAGGACAACAAAGTTAAGGTATTGGAGTGGACATCACAAAGCCCTGACCTCAATCCTATAGAACATTCGTGAGCAGAACTGAAAAAGCATGTGAGAGCAAGAAGGCCTACACACCTGACTCAGTTACACCAGCTCTGTCATGGGGAATGGGCCAAAGTTCACCCAACTTATTGTGGGCAGCTTGTGGAAGGCTACCCGAAGCGTTTGACCCAAGTTAAACAATTTAAAAGCAATGCTACCAAATACTAGTTGAGTGTATGTAAGCTTCTGACCCACTGGGAATGTGATGAAAAAAATAAAAGCTGAAATAAATCATTCTCTTTGCAATTATTATGACATTTCACATTCTTAAAATAAAGTGTTGATTCTAACTGACCTAAGACAGGGAATTTTTTACTAGGATTAAATGTCAGGAATTTTGTATAATTAACAGAGTTTAAATGTATTTGGCTAAGGTGTATGTAAACTTCCGACTTCAACTGTATGCTGTATACAGTGTTTTGGGGGGTAAATGAAAACATGACTTACATTTTAAGGCTAGACATTTTTGTTAATGTTTTCCTTTTTTAGGCTCTCTGTTTTGGAGAGTTTGTGAGGAACCGACAAACTATTTATTTTTCCCACTTACAGAGGTACTGCTACACTAATACTTCAGAGGCTTGCGACAATGCATCATCTATTAGGCTGAGATGAAAGTTGTGTGTAGATTTACTGCTGTGTGTCCATGTGTGGGGTTGTCCAAATAATGCACTGTATTTCCTGCTAGACCGGGGTCATGACCGTTCTCACATATGCTGCCGGTGGGCACCAATGCCCCAGGTTTCAGAGAACACTATATGATTAAGATCCCTCTGCTTTTTAGAGCTTTTTAGAGGACAGAGATCTTAGCTGACCCTGTGTAAATGCAGTTGTTGCAGAGTTGACCTGCTTGTAAATGAGGGTCATGGTTCAGGTGCTAGAGGTCACAGGGGTTGGCCCTCTATGTGCATGAGGGTGCCTCTGTGCCTGCCTCCTCTTCAACCCCCTTTCGCTGAACGTGCATTCGATTGTGTTAGGGCCGATAACGTATGGAGCTCAGTGGCAACAGAGTCACCTCTGGGTGAGAGGTGACAGAGAGCAGGATCTCAGCCAATAAGACCTCAAAGAGCATCTGTCATATGTCACAGACCGAAGTGTGTGCTCAACAACCACAAAGCACTCCTTAAAAGACACATGGATATTGTATGGATGGACAGGTGTTACCTCACTATTGACTGGCACTGAGTTTTGTTTAACCTCTTAATACGTTCCATGTTACTTTGTTGTTTACTTTTCTCCCACAAAGCTTGGGAGATCTTTCAAACTCTCATTTATTCTGACGCTAAAGTTCCAACTTAGAAATCTCCATGTCATGTATCTAGTGTTTAATTATTATACCTACCTACCTGTCCAGACATACAGTAGGAATAGTTTGAAGGAATTGCCAAAGGAAGTGTGAAAGTGCTGCGCTTCTGGCCGTGCAAGAGAATTTCAGAGCAAAGCGTCAGGACTCACAGCACTTAGGCCCAGTCCCAAAGGCCGTGACTGGCGCAGCGTGGCCCACATTAGCTCAGCCACAGCTCTCTGAAATGGACTCGCCTGAGCGGAATGAAGCACATAAGGCACCATGCACACCATGCCAAGGGCTTTATCAGGCACAGATCAATGGGCGCCTGCATTCTCTCAGAGCGCCCGAGTCGCAAGGGCAAATACAGTATCTTGGGGGTGGTGGGAGTCATTGATAGGCTTAGGGTGGGTGTGTGTGTGTGTGTGTGTGTGTGTGTGTGTGTGTGTGTGTGTGTGTGTGTGTGTGTGTGTGTGTGTGTGTGTGTGTGTGTGTGTGTGTGTGTGTGTATCGCCTGCTTTAATCAGGCTTTCCAAAAGCAAACACTGGCCCGTCAAGTGAAGCGTTTCAGGCGGCAAGGCCTTTCAGCCAGGACAAAAGGTGGGAGAAGCTGTGGGACTGCACGGCCCAGCCCTCTCATTCGCTGAATGCTCCTCAGTTCTCCAGTGGAGCTCAAAAGGCCTTTGCCCTTCCAGCTGTAAAATTGGCTGACAGGGAGCCTCTAAAGCCCCCCACTCATAGATGAGTCCACACAAACTGCAGCATTTACTCAGGCTGATTGAGTCCTGAAGCAACCAAGCTTTTCTTCAGGATGATATTTCACCCAGGTAACGACTGAAAATTAAACATGACTTCAGTGGCTGTTTTGGCAAATGTTAAGATGATCATGATTAGAATCATAGTGGCATTTTAACTAAAGCAATCCACTGTTACATAGTTTATGATAATATAACAAAAATATATATACATTAGCGATGAATGATAAGCTTCCATTAAGTTTGGTAAAGATCGATTTTAAATAATCAGAGAAAATGAAATTACACTAATTGAGGAAATGTGTTTTCAGGACCAAAGATGAGTGATACACATTTCCCTGGAAAACACATTGCAAACATATTGATTTCCATTTTTTATCAGTGCAGAATGAAAATATTTATCTCTAAAACCATAGGGATAGCCTATAAACAGAATGAAGAGGAAAGAAAAGTCAATGGTAATGTCCCAGTAGATTCTGTCTTCTAGCTAGCTATTATAACAGTCTTTCAGCCTGTCATGATGGTGTCTATGTGAAAGCAAACACAACCATTAGCTTTTCAATGTTGATATTTGGTAGCATCTTGTTAGCATGTAGTTCCTAGAAGGCTTAGCCTATAATTCTGTGATTTTGAATCTGTGTGTGAAAATACACCAAAGTGCATCCTTTGGAAATTGACACTGTGACCAAAGATTACAACAAAAGGACTGCTGATTAGAATAGGAGACAAACCATTTGCAAATGTATGAAATTGGTTAACGACAAGGTTGTGGCCGTGGGCTCCAGGACACTGAGCAGTACAGTCGAGGAAATCTGCAGTCGGCACAGAGCACCAACAGTCAGGTGCCTCACCATGTTGTTGACATGATTCCTAGGACTATCCTTTCATCACGGCCGCTGCCACTCTCTGTCAGGAGGAGAGAGAAAGGATTGTAACTTTGGCCTATTGTTTAACAGCTCCCAAAGACAGAGGACACAGAAATGATTCTGAAGAGCAGGAGACACACGGTGGCAAATGACCTTTAACTGCACTTCCTTAGCTGAATCTCATCCAATTAGAGCACTGTATATTTTCTCTAATAGCGGCTGATGAGGCAGGGCGTATGAGCGAGCACGCCCGACTGGCGTTGCTATGCAGCGAGATGGCTGCTTAGCACCGGCGGAGCGCTAGGGAATAAGTGAGCAGAGAGCTTTAATTTGATAGGGTTAGAATCCTGCAGGCTCCAGGGTCGAGGGTCATCAGGAGCTCGTCTCACACTGAATATGAAGAAATCACAAGTAAATTGCTTACATCTGCTGCCGGTGGCTGGGAGGGCTGTGATTGGTTCCCAGAGGTGTGCACCATCTCACGCAGGCAGCGGTGGGTGCCTTGGTGCAAGCAAGGCTTGTAATTGGAGTAATTCTGTATTAATAGATGTTAAAAAATCCTTAGAGCAGCTGGTTTGAAAAGCAGAGCCTTTATGAAATGCTTGTGGATCATGGGGTCGTTTTTTTACCCTTCTTCTTTAAATGTCTCTGCTATTATCACTACAGCCTCCTTCAAGTGCTTTCTCTCTCCCTCTCTCTCTCTCTCGCACTGATGGAGGCGATGATGGGTGCATGTGCAATATGTCAGACAGGAGAGCAGATAAATAAAGCAAACAAAACCGCCATGTGAAAATGACTATCCATCAACATTGTCCAAGGCCTGGAATGAAGAAAAACAGCTTGTAATATTACTGCTCATGAATAATGTTACTGGGGGTTAGAGTTCAAGATGCAGAAAATTGCACTCCCCACATTTTTCTTTTCCACGTATAGAATGTATACGTAGGTACCCAACCCAAACACCTCCTCTGTAATTGCTTACCCATTGAATGTGTTTTGTTTATGTTCGAAACTTTGATAGATACAGGCATGCATTTGGCGAGGAAGTAGTTACTTTGAAATTTTTATTTGGATTCAATCACAATTAAGATATTTTGTGGAGCTAAAAATGTATTTTCTCTAGCCAATATAACACTCGCCGGGCGTTCGTATTTCTCATCGTAGCATTTAATTTGGGATTGTGTCCAACAGAAAATTAGACAGGCTGTGAATTATCACAAATGCTCTGGCAAATGACACTCCATTGGAAGGTCTTTGAAACCAATTATGTGTCTATTAAGAAACAGTCAATCAGTCAATGTGCAAATAGCCAACCCTCCAAGGGCTCAGTCATTGACAGGATGCTGTCAATAGCCCATTTGATATGATTTAACTGTGGAGGAACTAGCTGCTCACCTTAGGCTGTGTCTACACTTGACACTTACATGCGACTTCTGCCATCAGAATACAAAGATCGCATTGAAAAGACAGGTCTAGACACACGAAAGTCGCATTGTGGTCTGATTGTGTTCAGATCTGGCTGACTGCTTCAGGAGGAGGTCAGGGATGCATTGTGTACGGATTTCTCCTCAGTTTGATTTGAGTTTATTTAATTTTTCAGGGACAGTGCACATTAATCAACGTTTCAGTAAAATTGCCGGTTTTAGCCAGCCGGCTAATTTTCAACCGCAGTCCCTGGGCAGGTTATTATTAGCCTGGACGCAGTCAGGCTACCGAAAGCGCATACAATGGGCGACGTCAGCACTCTGCCCACAAGTCTCCAGAAAACGTGTGTTTTGGGAGCGAGAGCCATCTTTTCATTATAACATTGGAGGAAATACGTTACTAGCTTGTGAGAAAC